>NC_090946.1:62879458-63182488 GCF_040807025.1 Struthio camelus | reverse complement strand
GTGGAAACTTGAAACATACTGAAAGTGCCTTTAAAAGGAGATACTGATTTTAGGTGGGGAAAATGGCACATAAGCCTGCCAGAAAGATGTGAACAGTGTAATTCTTTTAGGGTAGTAAGAGCTGATAAGCCCTAAGTTACCATATTATATGTGCTCTTCTATGAAAACAATTTATATTTTGAAGTCAAGCATTTAATTCCCCTAGAGCCGGTTAGGGTGCTTAAGATTGTCATTTGCATTGATGGAAATTAAAAAGAAAGGAGAGAAATATATATAGTTTTGACTGGGTAATTAGAATTTGATAAGAGCCCAGTAAGAGTAGGAGTAAGAAGTCCAATATTAGGAGTAAGATAACTACGAATTACAGCACACTGTTGAGTATATATTACTTATCACTCACGTCTAACTTGCATAATACCTTCTACTTGCTGAGTCTTTAAAATATATAAGTATATATATATATATATATATATATATATATATATATATATATAAACATTTTGTACAGGAAATAGGTTGTGACTTTCAGCTCTTGCAGGCATATGAATGTTGTTGAAACGTCTGATACCTTGCAGGTAACCTGATATAACTGATTCTGTGTGCTTGGGAGTTCTCAAAGGAGATCTCAGGAACATTTTCTACTCTCCTTATTTTATTTTTCATCAACTTTGCTATTGTTCCCTACAATATTATTAAAGTTGCCATGTGGAGAAAATTTCTAGTATGATTTCACTACAGGCATTCTCTTTTTTGCAACTTGTTATTATTTTTTTTTTCTGTCTCATTTTCTGGTTTGACTGGGTAATAAATTTTCTTGAAATTACTGAAGAACAAGAAATTTCAGAGTCATTGTACAGAATAAGGACTAGAGCCATTATGACTTGATACATTATCTTTATGTAATTTATTGCAAGATCCATCTTCGCTTTTGCTGCGCAGTTGAAATTTCCATAAATTATCAGAAATGCCCCTTATTTCAGTTACTGAGAATATTGCCCATGAAATTCAGAGGGCAAAGACTTATACAGATGTTGTACACATTTGAAAGCCTCTGTCTTTGGCAATGTTATACGTATCATGAGTAAAACCACTAATGAAATAAATGATTATAATATCTACTACATATAGTGGTCTGGTAAATTAAACACTTTTTACTGCTTAATTGGAAACAAAAAGAAGACTGGTCCAACAAATCCCTTTCTTTTTATAGCATTCATGAATCATACTTTTAGTGTCTCCTGCATACATATACATACACAGAATCACAGAATCACAGAATGGTTGAGGTTGGAAGGGACCTCTGGAGATCATCTAGTCCAACCTCCCTGCTCAAGCACGGTCACCTAGAGCATATTGCCCAGGATCACATCCAGACGGGTTCTGAATATCTCCAGGGAAGGAGACTCCACCACCCCTCTGGGCAACCTGTTCCAGTGCTCTGTCACCCTCACAGGGAAGAAGTTTTTTCTCAGGTTCAGATGGAACTTCCTGTGGTTCAGTTTGTGCCCATTGCCTCTTGTCCTGTTGCTGGGCACCACGGAGAAGAGGCTGGCCTCATCCTCTTGACACTCCCCCTTCAGATACTTGTACACGCTGATGAGATCCCCTCTCAATCTTCTCTTCTCCAGGCTGAACAGGCCCAGCTCTTGCAATCTTTCTTCATAGGAGAGGTGCTCCAGCCCTCTAATCATCTTGGTAGCCCTCCGCTGGACTCTCTCCAGTTGATGTCATGTCTCTCTTGGACGGGGGAGCCCAGAACTGGACACAGGACTCCAGGGGAGGCCTCCCCAGGGCTGAGGAGAGGGGCAGGATCACCTCCCTCCACCTGCTGGCAATACTCTGCCTAGTGCACCCCGGGAGACCATTGGTCTTCTTGGCCACAAGGGCATTGCTGGCCCATGGCCAACTTGTTGTCCACCAGGGCTCCCAGGTCCTTCTCGGCAGAGCTTCTTTTCAGGAGGTCAGTCCCCAACCTGTTGTGGTGCAGGGGGTTATTCCTCCCCAGGTGCAGGACCTTGCACTTGCCTTTGTGGAACTTCAGAAGGAACTTCCTCTCCGCCCACCTCTCCAGCCTGTCCAGGTCCCTCTGAGTGGGCAGCACAGTCTTCTGGTGTGTCAGCCACTCCTCCCAGTTTAGTATCATCAGCAAACTTGCTGAGGGTGCACTCTGTCCCTTCCTCCAGGTCATTGATGAATACACTGAACAAGACTGGACCCAGGACTGACCTCTGGGGGACACCACTAGCTACAGGCCTCCAGCTAGACTCTGTACCACGGACCACAACCCTCTGAGCTCGGCCATCCAGCCAGTTCTCAATCCACCTCACTGTCCACTCATCTAGCCCACACTTCCTGAGCTTACCTACGAGGATGTGATGGGAGACAGTGTCAAAAGCCTTGTTGAAGTCCAGGCAGACAACATCCATCTACATATATATGTTATATATATATATTTTATATATACAAACACACACACACACACACACACACACACACACTAAGAAACAAATAAAAGCTTCAAATCAAGGTCAGTCTCTTACCTTTCATAATCCAAATTACCTTATATCATCACAGAATTCTCAGTTATTTGCACTTACAGTGTTTAAAAAACTTAACAGGAAGTTTCTTTTTCAAATAAGCATCCTTGACTATTTAAGAAGACTCAAATCTTTGGCCTGGCTGGCATTATTTAACTAGCTTCCTCCCTCTCCCTCTCCCCTACCGTATTTTTTTTTTAACATGATTTGGTAATTTCATGCCTCTAGAATGTCAGCAGAAGTAATAAAATAGCAATTTAAGAACATGTTAAAAGCCGATCTAAATGGCACCATTCTTCTGAAACTATTAAAAACAGAACTCAAAGCAAGTCCTCGTATTACTCTGAAGCTCTGAAACTTTCCTCCTTGAAAAGAATTGTTATTTTGGCTCTGGGGACATTCTACAAGATAAGGGGCCAATTCAGAGCTCACAAACTAATATCTTCTCAGCAAATGACACATTTTATCTCTTTACTCTCTTCTGAAGAATATACATTTTACTACTTTTCCAGCCACCCTGAATTTGTACAGCACAGCTGTTGACATATTTTACAATTAAAAAGTAAGTATTATTACTACAGTAGGTAGTAATAATGCGTGTTTGAGAGTCTTGGCATAACATCCAAAAGTGTGCTTACTGATTTCAGCTTTTTGGATCTGCCTAACTGCCTTTCCCAGTCTTAGAAGACTGATATACTGTTTTTTAATATTTGTAAGGGGGAATGAAATGATGGAGAGGAAAAAGTGGGAGAGTGATGATCATTCTATTGATCAGATCTGGTGATGATGACTAGGTTCAGTACAGCTCACCAGACAAGTCCCTAGTGATGAGGCAGGTCTGGAGACAAACTGGAGAGTCAAATCCATGCTCTTGGTCAGGGTCTGGATCAGCAGGATACATGCCCATGGTTCGCAAGGAAAAGGACATCACTAGTAAAAGGATACCTATCAGCATTATGTCACCGACAGTACCAAATCTCTGTCTCACTACTGTCCCCAGAGGTGAAAAAATAGGGATTTGCTTGACCACACATACTTTTTCTCTCCCTGAAGCTTGCCTACACTCCCCAGTTAGCTCTCCTTCAGAGACGGTCCTATGATGCTGTTTACATCGCCTTTCCACCATAGATTGTGGTCTCAGGTGCCATCTCTCTAGGTACTTTGGCAAAAAGCCATAGAAACTGTAAAGGGCTAGTGGAAATATTATAATCAGTGTGATTACCAACACTGACACCTACTATCTGGACCTTTTGCTGAATGAGATTTCCCATCTTCTACCTTGGGCAGATGTATCATCCTATCTAGAGAGAGCGTTATATCTACCAGGGAAATTTTCTTGAGTGCAGTCAAAATTTCAAATAGATATTTTCTAAGACTTGAAAGGAAGGGGAAATACGGAAGAAAGGGGGAAGAGCTGGAAAAAACATATTGTACGTAGTCTTGCTTGCACAATCCAAATTAGTCTTGCAATGGTCTTTATAACTCCAAGGTCATATCAGCAAACTGAACAGCAATTCTGTCAGAGTAATTGTTCCCAAAAAGATCCATTGTGCTGCATGCACAGTATGCACAGTGTGACACTTTTGAAACTTCTGCTATAGCAATTGGTCTAATTAAGCAGCAGCAACTAAGTGCATGATTGCTTAAGGGTGCCTAGAAAGGTCTTTAGTCCTGAAGACGTGAGCATAAGTACTCAGGCTGCTTTATGTATATGATGATCATAGTGTCCACAAGGCTGTATTAAGTACAGCTGCAAGCCAGCTTGCAATGCTGGCTATTCCTAATTCCCAGTAAAACAGGAAATCCTCCCTGTGCACAGCTCTGAATGCAGAAAACAGACTGTACTGCTTTTGGAATTTGTTCTGCGTTCCAAAGCCTACGTTCAATGGTGTCATCTACAGCTGACGATGTCTCCTGGCTCCCTGTGTCTGTGCACAGTTCTAGACAGCACACATAGCGCATCCATGTATATCTCGTTCCAACTATAGGTATATACGTGCAATCATACCTGGCACTTGGCTTTTATATAATCCTTTGAAGTTTGATCTTGATCCAGTTACACTTATTCTACCTCTGTGTCCAAAAATACTGAAATTTGCCTCTGAATAATATATTTGGAATAATATATTTGCAGTATTAGCATAACCATAAAAGCTAGTAAGACATCAAACCTGGGTGATGACTTTCCATTTATATATTTTATACATGATATTATTTATAATAATGATATATATGACAAGAAACCCTTGAAGCCTGGTTTCTGTTTATGTCATAGATATAGGAAGCTTTTAGTTTAAGTTTAAATTGGCACTGACTGCAACCACTTGTAAAAACCTGAGAACCGAGGAATATTCCACAGGACCTTTTTATTCCCCCCAAGTTGCTGCCAGGGTGGCACAGCAAAACGCCAGCAAAAGTTTGACATTCTTTTATATGAAGCTTTATGTGCAGTGATGAAGAGAAGTGAAACATGTATGTGTTGATTTGGGGATCTCAAAGTGAGAGAGCAGAGTAGTATGTACAGAGCATGGAAGAGGGGTGAAATAGGACTCCAGGGTACTGTTATAATAGTATGCATGCCCTCAGATCGGCCATGAAATAACACAGTGTCTAAAGACACTTTGCAAGAATGTCTTATTAAATACATCTTCAGTAACAGAGGTGCTTTATACATTGTTCTATTAATGGTTTTCATGAGCTTTGAAGTATTTAATCAAATAAATCTTATTCTTAAGCTTTCAAATAAATCTTATTCTTAAGCTTTGAAGCTTAATAAAAAAGAAATTATTTAGAATAACAAAAGTGCATCTTTTTAGAATAACTGTGAAAGGAAGGTCTTTTTTGATGGCCCTCCCCTTTGGCAGTGTATTAATGCTGATTACATTAAGATATTTTCTAGATACCGTGCTGCTAGTAAAGAAATAAAGGAGAAGAGAAAAGGGAGAATAATTGGCTTGACGACCCCGTGGAGTCCAGTATATCTCTCTTTAGAAGTGAATAAATGGCAGTCTTTAGCTTCACCCCTCACCAGCTGTCTGGAGCTATGGGCAACTGTGTATGCTGCCTACCCCTCAGAATGGATGTGGGAGCTTGTCTGGGAACAAATCTGCAAGTTGCCTGAAGAATTTTAGAGCTGTTTTAGAAATTAGCTAAAAATATTTGAAAATCACTCATAATTAATAGTGTAGGGTATTTATCCTTTTTGAGGCATTACTCTCTTCAAAGCAGTTTTTTGCTTTCTACTGAAATCTTTCAAATGTTGGCGTGTATCTCACAGAGCATTTCTATTTAATGGAAACCTGAATGTGAACACAATTTAGCATTAGAATATCTATACCAAATGATAACAATAAGTATGAAATACTTATGTTATCAAAGCTCTACTGGAATTTTGTAATAAACCTAATTAAAAAAAATACTTTAAAGCATTTCAGAGATGCATCATCTAATAGTTTTAGTAGGCACATAGTGCAGAGATTTAATGTTAAGATAAAATAATGTGCTTAATTTATGAATTTAATTAACTTATGAAAAAGGTCAGAAATACATGTCATATGACCATACTTTTAAACCTTTTCAATTTTCACTTTTTAATTTAAGTGTCTTAATTGTTTTTCAACAGTCTTTCCTCAAGTTCCAGCTCTTACTTTCTCTATATAAAAGATATCTGCTGTTGCTTCTCACCTGGCAAAGCTCCACCGGAATGAGGAAACGTAGTATGGCTCACTACTGGAGAACCCAGAGCAAGGTGTAATTATTTTCAAGCCTGTGTGAGCATATGGGAGAAGACTACTGCCAGATCTTAGCAGAAAAAAGAATGTATTCCAAGTTTAGCACTCTTTGAATGACAAACCTTTTTTCATCTTCTGGTTTAGCAATTGACTTAAATGTATTAATTATTTTAATGATGAAAATAGTTCTTAACAAAGTTAATTACCTCTTTAAAGATAAACATGTGTTTGAGCATCTTGCTATGTTGGGGCTGAAGCAGGAATAAACATCTGTGTGAAGGCTCTCCAGTTACCAGAGAAAAAATAGCATAAACTGGAGTTATCAATAGCCTTAGTGACTTCTCTAACAATTAAAGGATTTAGATAGCCAAAGCAGGAGTTGGGGTGTCTAAATAAAAAAAAAAAACAAAAAACCAAAAAAACAGTAATTCACATTCTGCTTATGTTCAACCCTCAAACCTCCTAAGCTGCCCAGGAAGTATCTTATCTGACCATTTCTGCACATAGTTAACATTTGGCAAAGCATACTGGGAATTGCTGCACATTACCAGTCTTAGTAACATGGTACCTGGTTCATGTCTAAATTTAACCAGTATTTGGAAATTCCCTTGCTTCATCCACCTGCAGACCTTAACCCAGTTGGTTAAACACTCTCTCGTGTTTACTCTTTGCTGATAGGTGATGACGCACACAAAAAAACAAAATACTGTTGCCGCCATTGTCTACGTGCTCGAGTATGTGGGGGAGGCAGGAAAGGAAGAGCCAGCTCTTCCCCTACTTACCCAGAAAGACAAGCAAAATTAACGTCTCCCAAAAGGGAGAATAGAGAATGTGACTGTAACCCACTAGCTGGGAGAAAGTGGGCTTAGTTGTGCCAGAGGGGCTCTACGACCTTGCTGTGGCGAGAGCTTCGCAACTGAGTGCAGTGCACCACAGCTGGCAGCTGTGACAGGGCAAAGAAGAGCTCAGGCTCGGTACTTGCCGTGGGTCAGCAGCTGATGAAGAACAACACGTAACACTGTTGGAAAGGTGATTGCTCAGTATCATCATGTAATGATGATCAGGCTACTTTGACTGGCAGCCTGAGCAGAGATCGGGCTGTAAAATGGCAGTGACAGAGATTGGGAGCGTTGTAGGGGGAGAGCTGGTAAGCAGATGCCTGACCATGTGCAGCCCAGTCTGAGACCTCGGGGCAAGGGTCATGCATCCCCAGGCTGGGCTGTGCCAGCTCTGAGTGGTGTTTGGGGCTGGTCACAGTTAATTGTAGCTGTAAGTGAGTACGCTGCCCCTTGCTCAGGCTGCTTGCTGTGCAGTGCCATGCCGCTCCATGCCGCTGGCTGTTCCTGCCCCCACAGCAGGCTCTACTCTTCAATCCTGGCACCACCTGTGCAGCTGAGCTTAGCCACTGCTGGATGTGGGCACACATTTTCTGTCACTTTTGACCTTGCAGACTGCCAGCTGCTACACCATCAGATGCTACCCTCACCCCCCCCCCCCCCAAAGTCCTTGGGCACCAGAGCATTTTCTTTCCCACCTGAGACCACTGTCTTTGAAGCTGATGATCTATGTTCTTAGTCATCAGCTATAATTACACGCTGTCTAACATGTCATCATCAATTTGGCAATATTATGCATTCTAGACTGAAAACTAATCATCCTGTTTAGTTTAATATATTGGTTTACATCTATATTGTTGACCATTGCTCCAGAAATATTTCCTTCTTCTATCTGATTTGCTTTCCTCAAAGTGTCTGCAATTTTGGCTGAATCTTTTAGAGACATTTTGGGGGTAATATTTCTGAAACCTATTTTGGCATCATTATGCTTCAGCACTTTTTCTATTTAGCAGCTACCCATTTTATTACTTGCTCCAAACACATTATTTTATTTTACTGAGCTGCATTTGGCATCTATTAACATGGGTACTTTGAACTATGTGCATAAAAAAACCAACAGCTATGGTCCTGTGACAGTGTTCCATAAAAAGCCCTCACGGCAAACCTTTCTAGGCCAGTATGTACCATTTAAAGGCTCCTGCTCTCAGGTGACGATCACAGGTACATGCCAGCTGTTCAGCAGCCCTTTAGTTTTTAACATTGCATGTATGTGCTTCATCTTTGCGAATCTCTGACCTTTTTCTGAATGCAGAGTCAGAAGGATCTCCTTCTCCTGGATAAACACCCCTTATAAAAATAAGGCCTAATTTAGATACATACCCTCCTTTCATATTCTGTATTGACTTTCTGAATCTAACAATTCCTTTGCTCCAAATATTTAAAAATCTTCTTAATGACCACTTGTGACCTGCCTACTCTCTTATTTATTGATTTCGTGGTATATTACTGTAACAGTAGAGTCTCTCATTCTGTGTAATCCTTCCAGACCACGCAAAGGGATTGCCTCAGTCTAGTCTTCGGAGCACCCTGAAAAAGACAGCCTATCGTAGTCAACACCTCAGTACAGGTTTAAGCTCCTGTTTGCAGAATCTGAACAGAGTGAACAGAGCTTGCCTGAAATAAAATTGAGGTAAAATAATAGAAAATCTGACGTAGAAAACTGAAGAACAGTAACATAGTTAATGGCAATCAACATGTGTTTTTTGAAGAATTAATGTACTCAGACAGACCTGATTTCATGCTGTAGTGGGGTTACAAGTTTGGACGATAAAACTAATTAGTCGTGCTAGAATTTTCAAACTTGATTTAGTATAGCATTTTTATTAAAATATTGCTGTGATACATTATAACTAGAACACATGGTCAACTGATTAAATACATGCTGTTTGAAGTGATGAACAAAAAGAAAGTCATATTGAGCAATATGGGTAATGCAGTGACTTACAGTCTGTTAGACAAACCGTGTTTTAACGCTGCTGAAACATAATCCTATCACTAAGAACTAAAAATCCAGGTAATTCATACCTCTTGGAGCTTTCTAACCGGGGAAGAAGTCACTCTGAACAAACTGTGTGGTGTATTAGACAAGAAAGTAACAATAATTCCCAGACAACACAATGATTAAAAAATAATATGCACCTTGTATGAATCGGGGAGTGGGAGGGCAGGTTGACTAAGACAGTGATTTAATTCTGAATACAGAATTATATGAAGTACAAAATGTAATCAAACATCAAAACAGAATAAAAATTAAGGATGAATGAGGTATAGAATCTTGCTGTTGACATTTGCTTCTCATTGTTTAATCTGTCAGAGAAGTTAGACAGCCTCTTTAGCCGGTTTTAGGATGGATTTCAAAAATTCATTATATTTAGCATCAAAAGACAAAGGATAAACATGAAAAAAAAGACAAAAGGCAGATGTATTTCAGAAGAGAAAATTAATTCAAAGCTTGGACAGTCTTTCTGGAATTCCTTGGTTTGGAATATGGAACCAAAGAATTTTTGAGAATAATATTTGGCAAAATAGATATCTGGTTCTTTTTGCATTTGACTGACATAAAGTAATGATATTAAATTAATATTATTCTATATGAAAATATCTACTTTTGTTTGCAGCAGAGACCAAGACAAGAGAGCAAATAAATTATAGTAATGAGGAAGAATGTTAAATGAGAGTCATAACTGCCTGAGGCCAAGCAATGGACAAGGAACTAGAACAACCCCAACACCGAAGCTTGTTATCTATTACCAGCTAAGCAGAAAAAAAAAAAGTGCTCTAAATGAGGTGATGCTGATTCTTCCTTTATTTTCAAGCACAGCTCAATCAAAAAGTCTGTTTTATCTATCATCTCAAAATATATTTTTGTGCTATTTTGAATAGTTGAAGTGTTGAATTGGTATTAGATGGTATGGTTTGGTATAATGATATCAAATTCGTGCACAAAAGAGTCAGTGTTGAAAAGTAAAGTTGGATAACACTGAAACTTCAAAACATATAGTGAAATATATTTATGTGATATGTATATTTATTATATATATATCAATATATATCAATATATTTATTATAGTGAAATATATTTGTGCATATTACTCATAACACTTTCATGTGCTGATCAATATACTACAAAATGCAAGAAGAATTTTGACATTCTTTCTCTAAAAAGGTCATTGGCCTTGTTACCACAAATACATTTTGGTCTCAGTGTAACTTCTTCCTTCGTCTTCACCTTGGAATTTTTACCATCTCTATTTTCATATTCAAATTCTTACTTATCTTAATAGCAAGCATCCAATCAAAATTCCTCCTACACATTTTTTTTTGATAAAATAGCTCCTTGAAAGAAATTAATCAAGTATGATAAAACTATAGCAAATATCTGCACAAAGCGCTTTTGTGCCTCCTTAAATGTGACAAGGGATTATTTATTTGATATTTAGTTAGTTAGCTAGTTGGCAGAAACTAAGAAAACTTTGCTTTACTTTTTCGGTGTTGAAATGATTCTTATGCACTAAAGAAATTCACTCAAAAAGGAGGCCAACAACAGGTCAAATCAAGGAAAGACAAATAATCTCTTGGAGCTTTGATAAAGCAATGAAATCAATGAAAAAGAAGAAAATAGCAAGCTTCACTTCATTAGATAGCGGGCCAAGTGGGTCAATCACTGACAGCTAATACAGAGATAGAGTAACCAAAGGAGGATTTATTTCAATGAAGACATTTTTCCAGATGAAAAAAAGTCAAAATAGGGTAGAAAGCTAGACAGCTCTTTCATTTTTCTTGAAATAAAGTGGGTTGAAATCAAAGTTCAAGATTTAAAAGCACAATAGCTTTAATTTTGTCAAATAATAGAGACTTCTGAATGCATTATGTCAGAAAGAAACATGGGACTTAAAAAACAGAGCATCCAGGAACCAGTGAGCTCCTGTCTGCACTTGGGAACTACATTCAGGACTAGAAAAGTTTCCTTATGTTCAGAGACTACTAAAACATGATTATCCCCATTATAGATTTGTCAGGAGGTCTTTAGTTCCTCAGTTTCTATGAAGTCCATCCACATAAGGCAGATAACAGATTTTTCCTCTTCCAAGGAAAGGAAAAAATGTAAAACATCCAGTCATGCTTATCTGAAGGTCTTCTGAGTGAACAGACAATTAAAAGCTTCAGTTAATTAGATGATCTACGAAATTTAATTGTGTAGGTAGTAGAACTTACCAGAAACCAAAAATTTCACTTCATACCAAGCACAGCTTCTGAATTGATGGTACTGGTGTGAAACGGTCCAGCAGCAGCAGTTAGTACCCAGCCTAGGTATGGGGAGGTGAGATTCCAGACCCTTGCTAAGGACTCCTATATCTAGGGACTGTGCTTTTACCACCAGGATACTAACAAATCTCTTTCTATCAGGAAAAATCCATCCTATACCTAAGAATCATTTGTTTTACTTATGTGGTTAAAACCGATACCTTTTCACAGACAAAGAAAAATTCATTTTTCTGAAATGCTATTTTATCATAGATGAATATTTGAGGGAGATGTTTTCTCGCAGCTCCATCAGATATCCTGATTAGTGAGATAGCTATCAGGAAATGGCAGTGGCTGCAACCAAGAAATTTTATCTTCTAGGACTGAGATGCTGAATCTCAGCAACAGATTTCATCTCGGACAGCTAGAAACAGTGGCTATCTCAAATACGGGAAATTGAAATCTGATGGCAGTGACAGGTATAAAAATCCAAACATTAACATAGATTTGCAGTTGGCATACATGTCTAAGTATAGACATTTTACCTTTCACTGTCTATAGCATTCTGCTTCAAATAATCTAAAGACTTTGTTGAACTCTTAAATCAAAGTTATCCAAAAGTAAATTGTGACTCTGAGTGGAAGGATGGGGAGCCTTCCCTTCTGTTTGCTGTGGAGCTGTCTGCGGGCTGGGTGAGAGGCACTGCTGAACTACTGCCCCTGAGCTCCAGCTATTGAGTGCGAACAGGAGTGAACAGTTCAGCAACTTTGTGCTTGTCCTGGATGGACATGGAGTGAAATGCTTCAGCCCTTGGATCTGGCAATGCTTATTTCCCTTTGAAGATGAGGTAAATCCACGTGGTCACAAGGCCAGAAAGTAGTGGTGATAATTCTGTTGCAGTAGACAGAATACTTTATATTAGTGCCAGTACCAAATACAGATGGGCAAGAAGGTGCAGATAGACCTTCTTTTTCTCCCAGTGCTCCTTTCCTGACTTAACAATTACATATACCTTTTCACTGCAATAGTTTGAACTGTCTCTGGGCTCTTCTTTTCCTTGATATCATCTCAAAATTTGTAACATTTGTGCACAAATCTTGGCTGGCCTGCATGTTTAGGAGAAAGCAGAACAGCCAGAGCAATCCACAAAATTATCTATTTACTCTTTAATAAAGTTTCCAAAATTTTCCCATCTATACATCGAGACAAAACAAATTTTTCAAAGCTATTCTTCAGGGAATGTTGATTTTTGGTTGTTTATACGGTAGAGGGAGGGAAAGACAAAGAAGAGGAAGAAGAGAGGGAAAAAGAAGGAAAGTTTGTGAAAAATGAGGCACGTCAGAATATTCACTTAGTATATCTTCTACTGAGGATGAATCTGAGCATTAAATAGTTGCTTACAGTTAAGTGCCATATGGAATAGCATTTTCACAGGAGAGTTATGCATGTGACTTTATAGGTGTACTTATACATACATGTATGCGCTTCGAGGGGGAGGGTGCAGAGTGACAGGCTTCAGGGCTTCCTCTTTGACCAGAATTTCTATTCAACAGTCTTTTATAGAGGAAAATGTTGTGGAAATATTTACATTTGCATGAAAAGTCTGAGCTTTAGTGGAGCAACATTTCCAGGCGAATACTTTTCATAAAAATACATCAACATAATATCCAACAGAAAACACTTCAGTGCATTATTTATATAAAAGCTTGGATATTACAGGGCTATTGAGATGACCAGGTGTCATCTCAATCATAAATTTTATTCAATCATAAATTGAATAGACTTTTTTCTATGACGTCAGGCTATCGATGAAAGCTTCATAGGAAAGTTTTTAGTAGTTTTATTTCTGAGGATATGTATTATCCATGAATTAGGTTTTAATTTCATCTCAAATGAGTATCTAACCAAACCATTCCATGGGAGATGATTTTCTGAAAATGAAATTCCATGGAAAAAATTCACTGAGAAGAATAAATTTCTCAAAAAGGAAATAACGTCACAGTCAAGCAACACATTCTATCAGTGTTTATTTGACAAGTCAAACCTAGCAATGGAGCTCATTAAACACAAAAAGAAGATTAGTTTACATTGGAGTTTCATTCAAAATAGCCAAACTCATTTTGTGTTATCTTGGTGTTCAAATATATACTTCTGCAGCGTGGCCATAAGTGTGTCTTTCATTTGCCCTTTTTTTAGGAGAAAGAAAGATGGTGGCAAATTTCCTGCTCCTTAACAGTCTATTTCCTAACAGTATCTTTGTTTGATATGCCAGCTATATTTTTAAATTACAGTGGCATAACTCAGGCTGTCATAGCAGAGTTTTCTCTAAAGCAAGATTTCCCCCTAGTAAGAGCTCTACAGCCTCAGAGAAAATTAATTGGCCTACCCTCAAAATAAGAAGAAAAAATGCATCACTTGTGACGTCATTCATAATGGACAGAAAAAGACAATTTAGTTGTGTCATCCTCATAAAGCCAGAGAAGACTAATCCCTTACACTCGTATCATTTGCAACTTACGTGAACTAAAATCAGTGGAAAAACTATGTACATATTATTTTAAATGAGGAGGCCATCATTTTATTTCTTAGGTATGAACAGGAACTGTGAGCTCTCTTGTGCAGCAGGGACTCTTTTAATTTCAAGTACTACACAGTCTCCTCATGTGCAAAGTGATTTCCTTTTGAGAATGCCTTAGTTTTAATCTGTTCTCATAAGAAAACTCATGAATAGCAACCCTTGAATCTAATCATTTTCACTGCCCTTCCCCGAAGTGTTAATGTTGCCAGTGTGTTCATTCATCGTTAGGCGATCGCATTTCTATTATGTGATGCATTCTGCAAGCCTGCAATATTAAAGTCGCTTTATTGCAGCCACAAATAGACACAGGAGCTCATTGATCATTTCTCCAGTTCTTTCTAGTTCAAATTGCAGTACATAAAACTGAAATACGTTTATGAGCATTATTTCAATAGGAGATGGCTACATTTTGTGTTGTGAGTAAATGGTGGAAGACCTTCTAAAAGGTTTAAATACATAAAATGTACATTTTTACAATCCCAAAGAAAGACATCATGGTGTGATAACATAATGTAATACTTAAACCACTTGCTGGGAGGCAAAACACTTAAACATTAAATCCAGGAGATTTTGTCAAAAGATCACAGTTGGTTTTGTGTCCCATCTTTTGTTTCAGTGTGGGTTTTAAAACTATTTTATTAATTTATTTGTAGCTGATAATACAAGCCATCTGCTACACCCACTAGATTAGTCTTTTTCATACAAAGGGAATAATCATTAAGATATACAGCAAACAATAAGCCGTGCAAACTGAATTTGCAAGACTGCTTCCTTTATTGCTCCTGCACCGATCATTTCAAAGAAGAACTGAGCAATTAAATTGTCCTTACCAGTTGACCTGGAACTATAAGAGTATCCATACTGGGAGGAGGGGGATCTTTGAAAGGACAGGAATTACTATGTATTCTTCAGTTCATACCATTCTTACGTACGATTTTAATGACTCTATCCAAAAAAGTGGAAAAATGCATACAAAATTGAAAAGCTATTATGCCTTTAGGAAAGGTCTCTTTCTGCATCTTGCTATAGAACACTGCTTCTTGACTCAGAGGATATTTTTACATTAAGTATTTCTCAAAATGCTTGCAAGTTTTAAATTTTGAAAAAACATGTATGTGATGACATCCAATGAAAGCTATTGCTTGCAGATATAGGAGGCTATTCTTCCTCAAGGCAGATGGTCACACACCAGGGCTTTCTTCTGTATCCTAATTTTTCCCCTACTTTATTGTTCCGTGGAATAGATAACTGGTAATGTACTTCACTAGTTTAAAATCTGACTGAGGACCAGGAATAGATTTTCTAAAGAGGTGTTACCTCTATAATAGACCAAATAGACCACTGAGGCACACAGTAAGCATTTTTTCTGTTCTATAATATACACATGGAGACAAAAGGAACAGCGTTTTCTTTGATCAGTTTCCTTCTGTAGTTATTCTGTAGCTCATTTCTTTCCCTCTAAAAATAAAATATAATTGTTTCCTTCATATGAAGACAAATTCCTTGGTGAAATTCTATGCTGTGACATTAAATTGATAAAGCCCAAGTGGTCTTGGTATAAAAAATCTGTTGGAGGAAAAAACTTTATTTTCTGAATTATGTTACAAAACCAATGGGTAAAAATCCTGCTTATGAAACCCTACATGTATCTGGGATGTCAACCTTTGCTACAGTATGCTGAGTACTCTACAGAAAACAGAAGTAGTCTGGCTAACCATGTAAGCTTAACAGTAGAGCTATTTGAGCTATACTTGCCTGGCAGAGCTCCATATCTATCATTATTCTATTTGCATCTGTTACTATTCTCACCAGTGAGACCCAATGACCCGGTGGGCTGCCTCATTCAGATGCTTGGAAAATTAGCCATTGCTGCACAACTTGCCCTTTAAGTTTACAGGGAGTACACGTTACCCTAACACTAAACCCACTGATGGTTTTATGGTGCTGGAGAACACAAGAACACCAATACAAGTCCCTAATATTTGAGATCTACCTCTCATGTTAGTCAGGATATGAGCTATTTAGTAGTCTGCTGCAATTTCTTACAGAAGTTCCTGAAAGACTGGGTTAGTTGCAAGTGATTCAGAGAATTTTTTCCCTCACATCCAGCATCTTTGTGTTGGATTCTGTCGGCAAAATGTATCTTCAAAGCCATTTCACCCAAAGCCGTTACTACTCAGCCAGGTTCATAGAGTGAATAACATTCCCTCATAGTAGCATCATTTTTCTCCCTTTGCACTTTATCTCCATCATTTCAAAATGGGGCTCTACGACATCCTGTTAGAAAGCAGTCATAAAAAACACGGTGAGCTTTTGCATCCAGCTGCTGAACAAAATAAAATGAACCTTTTCACCAATGGCAGCAGGGAGGATCCTGTTCTCCATCATGTTAGTCTAAATGCTTCTCGACTCCCACTGACTGCATTTCATTGACTCTGGATGGACTTTGGTGTAACTGAGAGCAGAATTTGGCCTGGAGTCTTTCAAATGCCAGATATTAGGAATGATTGAAAATCTGCAACTGAGGCTTGATTATTAGAAAATGCATATTGAATTTCTGTATGCTTGCTCCTGCTACTTAATCCCAGCAATAACCATGGTGACTGTTGCAGAATAATGCCCACAGAGGTCAAATTCAATAAAGCCTACGTGTCAGAAAGCACTGACTAATTTAACTCTTCTCAGGCTGCTTGTTGCAGTTTCCCATGCTTAAAGATACAATAGATATAGGCATTTTTACACTGTAGCATATTATGCCTGCATACAGCACACAAATGAGTTTGAAGTAGTCTTTGTAAGTCAGAAATTGTTTTATGATACCGTAGATCGCTGTTTCTCATATCCAGTCTGCATTGTGCATGCCATATCATCGCATAGCACGCATTACCAGCTAAGGGGCTTCAGTGCCGTTTAATCCCCAATAAAATTATTTACCAATACCTTTGGTCCCATTAATCCGAGCAATTCATATTCAGTTCAGATTTCTCTATACAAAGCAGCAGCGTCTGCCTGTCTAAAGGGTTTAAGCTTATGTGCAGTAAAATGATATTATGTTTCATTCTGATTGAAAAGTTATGCTATCTAGGGGATTATGGAAGCATTGCAAGTGGCACTAACCATCAAATAAACTACAAGAAGGAAGGGGCGGATTTGTCCTTTTTTTCCTGTACGAAATACAAAATAAAAAAAAGAATCCATCAGTACAGCTCCTCCCCCAACTTTGTTTTTCACAATCTCTAATCCTCTCTGGGGTTTTCTCCGAGGGTTTTATGGGCTACTGTATGAAACATGCTGTCATACTGATCATTGCAAGATGACACTTTAAAAATAAAAATTCAGAGAGAGCTTGATAACCTTCATTGTCAAATGGAAGGCAAAAAGGTGGCAAATGCACTCAAGTGAGTTTTTTAAAGCTAAAGACCAAGGTGACAGAAAGACTGAAGAGCTTGTCAGCCTGGGCTATGTCTGGTGATTGGAAGGGGTAAAAGAAATTGTTTAATACAATTCTTTTCTGAATTTAAAATATTGCAGAGAAAGAGGGTGTTGTGTCTAGAGAAATCTTCAGTGAAAAACTTCTTTTATTTAACAAGCGATAAACAAAGAAGAATGAATTAAAGTCGTATAAGACTGTTATTCGTCATCATCACCCTCAAACTGCAGTGTGACTTAGAGCTGAAAATGTCAGGCTTTTAAGAATTCTTTTTAATAAAGGGAGTAATACAAAAATGTATTTACATTCTTGGATAAAAGAGGGAGGAAAAGCCCAGAAAGCAAACCAAAGAAATGTATCATCTTCTCCTTTAGTGTATATTGGCCTAAAGCAAAAGTTACAGTTCTGTAAGACAAAGAGAATGAGCCCATGACATATGAACATCAAAGCACTGTTTATACACTCTGGAAAAATGAATGCTAAAATAAAACTATTTAAAAATATGCATCAGCCTCTATGAAACTAATCAATTTACTTAATTTTCATTTAGATTCCCTTTATTTCCTTTCTACTCTTTCCTGATTTAGACCCTCTAGGCAAGTAATATATAATATTTAATGGGATCTGTGTTAATGCTAATAGTTTCCAGAACAACTGTGATCTTTAAACTGATTTGATTTCTATTGCCTGCTTTATTAGTTTAATATGACTTAATTCTCCTTTTGGGTGTTTCTCTTAAACTATATAATCCTTAGATGAATGAAGTAATGTATTTTGAAGCTGAAAATCCACCCCAAGAGAATGAGGAAACTAATTTTAAATCAACGGCTTTATAGGTGATTTTTCTCCTAACTCATTCACAACAGTGGATGCATAAGAGAGGAGTTCATTCTCAGTACGGCACCTCAGTGCTAAATATCACAGAACAAAAACAATGCTATAAGTACCAAAGATGGCCTAACCAGTTACAACATAATAATAACATCCAATAAATCCCCTTGTATCTGATCTAGCCTTTCCCAAGGCTGGCTGCAGCTGTCAAGGCAGAGGGCAGCTGCTCCCCTATCAAGTGATTAACAGTATACTTAGGGAAAAGGGAAAATAGCCACCGCTCATCACAGTCCCAGATAAATCCACCTCAGCTCTTCTGTCTCTTTATTTAGCATATCATCCTTTCATCCAGTTTTCAAAAAAAAAATATAGTTTTCTATTCAGTGGCCATATTTGACTACCTCATAAAGCCTTCTTAAAGATAACATCAGGGCTTGTGTTTTCCAACAACAGGTACATATTTTTGTTCCTTTTTTTCTGAGCAGATAATTAACTCTGACAAGAGTCTGTCATAGTAACGGATGATCCTACTCACTCAAACTTCCTCCAGTCCCACAGCCTGGACCAAGTCAAAGAGCGCTGGTATTAACTGCACAAATAAATGAAAAAAAAAAACACCAGAGAGACTAGAAATCTTTCACCCTTCTCTGAAGCACAGCTCTCCATGCAGCCAATGGCTTTATCAAATATCAGTCAGGCTATATCATGGGAGGGGCCTCAGTTCTACACATACACACACACACACACAAAATCTAAGAATTGGAATGTTTTCACCAAGGCCAACTATTTGACTAAATACAAGAGTCCCTGATTAAAATATAATGGCTCTTATTATAAAAGAAGTCAGGCTTGATTTTCTAGTCTTCTTTTCTGTCTTTAAACTCTAAGCTAGGATGAAGTTCTGGAAAACTTCAGACTAGGGAAAAAGAAAATCCCTTGTGACCCAAGCATTGCTCACCCATGATCGAAAGCATATTTTGAAAACAAATTCCAAGAGCCTGAAAGTCTGGACTGAATAATATATTTCTGTTGCAGCAACTGTGCTTTAAAAGGGGGTCTGCTTTTCTGGCTTCATTATTATTGTTATAGTAGATACAGGCAGAAGGATCATCTTTGCTTTTTCTGTTCTCCCAGAAGCTCTTTCGGTTTTTTTCAAAGCCTGGAAGAAGAGGGGAAAAAAGAATTTTAAGAGATTCACAAAAGCAAAAAAAAAAGAAATAAAATAGACTTTATATTTTGAAGTGGTACCAAGTCTCAGCTATAATGAAACTGTCATCATCAAAAATAACGATTCAGGATTTCATAGTATTTTGGCTTTAACTAAAATCTACATGGATTAAGCTCTTGACACTTTCTTCCACCTCCATAAACAAAATTAGTTGTGTCCTACTGTATGGCAAACATTTGAAATAAAGTCTAATTCTCTGTTTCCCAGTTTCTCTGTTCTTTATGAGACTTGAACAGAAACAACAGAGGAGATGACATCTCATAATCTGTAAAACTGCAGGAGTAGATAGCTTTCCTTAGCATTACTGATTTAGTAATTCATTTGCAAATTAGTGACCCTGCTCCCTGGCAATTCATCTCTATCCAATTCAGTTTGGTTCTGCAAGTATTTTAGACATCAAACAAGTTAAAAATGAAAATAGAGCTTTTTCAGGTTCAAATCTACTTTACCATGAGCCATCAATCTACCCTCCTCCCCAAAAAAGTTAGCAGTTTTCTCCTTCCAAACCCCAAGTGCGCCAAAAATTTCGGATTGAAGACATTTGGATATACTAATCAAACAACTTCATGCCCTGTCTAATTTTTGCTAGCCTTTTAAACAAGACTAAGAGAAAATCACCCATCTGGTCATCCTCTATTAGTATCTATTCTTCCAAAAAACCTATTTTCTATTCTGTGAAATCTCACTTGTTGCTGTTTTTTGGAGGTGGGGGTGGATAATGGAGAAGTCTTGCAAGAATAACATTTCTAATACCAACAGCAAGAAGAATGGCTGTAAGCAGCACAGCGTACAGCCCCTGGATCCTACTGGAGTGTGCTCATGGAGAATGGAGGAGGTTCTTTCCAATTTCCGGGAGAGAGATGTACAATTTAATGAAATTTCCCCTTTAGTGAAGGATGCAGGGATCCTGAGGAGCTCTAACAAGTCTTTCCACTACCAGGAGGATTTCTTCCCTGCAGCCTGAGATACAATACAGTTGTTAGAGGAGAAGGAGGAAAGGGATGGAGAACCCCACGCAGAAAGTAACAGTACACCTGATGTTTTACATAGATTTTTAGTCCACAGGCTTTTTATTAGCTCTAAACTCGGTAAAGTATATATCCTTTTAAAAAGTGTTTCCTTTAATCAAAACAATGTAAACATATAAATCATATTTATATAAATCATATAATCTTTCTATCTGGAGAAAGCAGATCTGTTCTATCTCATCTGGTACCAAATGATAATTTGGCTGTATTTTGTTAAGGAAGTTACATGCTGAGTTCTAGCCTATGCATAAAGTGAGTGAAGCTAAAGCAGAAAAACAGCCAATATACCATATAATCTATAGTAGAGAAGCAAATGAAAAAGTCTGAATGTCTAATTACATAATAAGTAAATGATCCTAGGTGTTTGTTCATGGATGATATGTGTGAAACAGGGTAATAGTTAATGCTAATGTTTTCAAATCTACTAGACCAGCTGAGAAGTGACCTGAGAGCATAATAACTGAAAACCTTGCAGCAACAAACTTTTCACAGACTGAACACATGGTAGATGATAGTTTAAACCATAAGAGGATTTTAGACAACTCAACCCTATTATCTCAAAAAGAAACCTTTAAATACCTTATTAATTTTCATTTATTTTATAGCTCTAGCAGATTATGTATTTACACAGATTAGTTCATCACTAAGGTATTTACTACTAAAAACTAGTAAAAAAAAAACAAGTTAAAAAACAAGTTAAATTCCAAAATAGTATAGTTCCTAAAACTGAAACAGATCTCTGCTCTTCATATAATTTTCTTCTTGCAGTTTTGCAACATTACAGGGATCACAGTAGTGACAAAAAAAGCACATTGCTCTCTACTTTCCAGTAATCTTTTTTTGTGGTTGCTCATTCTTCCTGACCACTTTTGCAATATCTTGGTATTTTGATCATTTTCAGACTTTCTTCAGATTTTAACGGGGAAGTCAGACTTTTTTTACCTTATGAAAATCCATTCAGATTTTTACTACCATTAGAATTGTCATTTGAAGTCCTTTTTAGCACAACTGAGCTAGAAGCACTGCTAAAATTGAACTTTATTGTCAATAAAAACTGAAGGTGCTTTTAAGATCTCACTTCTGCATGGCGTATAACCAAATTTCCAGAAAAGGCACAAGCAAACTAACTTCATGTTTAGCGACTGTCACCTAACTTTTTCCCTAGTTTTGAATTAAGTAAAATTCAGCAAACAGGAAGATCGAGTATTCAATATTGTATTAATATTAATAATGTGCTCTTCAAGACATTTATATATATTAGAGATTTATACTGTAGCAGAAGGCCACATAATCCATAGATTAGACTAGAACAGAGATATCTGACATGATGGGCACAGGTTGCCTTCTGTTAACTACACTGCCTCTAAGAAATCATCTCTGAAAACAATGGAACTGGTTACTTGACCTGTGTATGCAAACCACTGTTTCCATGCATTACAAATAGCAGCTGGTACACTGTGGATACACAGTTTACAGCCAACTCTGATAATTAGTTGTCTGACTGAAGAGCTAAAATTTTGTGTGCGTATGTCTGTGAGTGCATGTACTGAAGCTCAAAGATCTAAGCTTCAAATTTTATTGGCTAGGGCATTCACGTGGATATAAAGGACAAAACATTGAGGCAGACTTCATAACAGGCAAAGTTATAATGGGCAAAACCACTGTTGATGAAGCAATCTTTAGCATGCTACTTCTTTAATTTTGATGGTGCTTAACAGCACTCTATTCATTTGGTTTCAAAAATATTTTGAATTATAATATATTCCATGCATATACATATATTTCTCAAATAAATTCCATTCATATTATTAACTCATATTATAACTCATATTAATTCATATTATAATAGTTGATGAGGATCAACTATTCACCTAATGTTGGTGACTTTAAGAAGTCAAGAGGTATATTCAGCTTTTATGGTAGATAAAGTAAGAGAATATTTTTTCTTATGCAGATGACAACAAGAGAATTATTTTAGAGTTCTGTATTTACGTAAATGCTTTCATAAATCCTTGGAGAATGTGTTCTGAAATTAATTGTCATTACAAACATTGCTATTTTTATAGACACATTTTAGGAATTTACAGGTTGACATTTACCAACAGTTGCATAGGCAAAAGGCTTCTGAAAATCACTAGACGGTATATAAAACTGTCTATATCCATTGCCATTCTGGTTCACTCATACAGAATGTATTAGTGTTTACAGACAGGACAATCCATTCACAGCATTTTTAATCTCCCACAGATCTGTCTGTGAATCGATTCTCATTGGGTGATCTGTTGTGAAAGAATTAACCTAGTTGAACTTGAGGGGTCAGGAAAAGAACGGAATAAAGAACTCTCAAAGCTTGAAGAAGAAGATAGGTATCCCTAAAGATTCTCATTCTTCTTTTTATGTAGATAATCTTGAACTCTTCAAAGACAAAGAAGAGGAAGAAAGGATATTGAGTCACCAGAATTTATTGCTGGGAAACTTGAATTTGGGATTAAGCAAAAAATGACAAGATAATGTATATAATTTGACTTTCCAGCCATAAAAAAGAAGAGAAATGCCTAGAAGGATTTACTGAGCACAACCTGCATAAAACCACAACGGATTCTTGTGAAGTTTTGGAAAGTAAATTAGGAGTAAGAGACAAGCTGATGTGTAGATGAAAACTGAGATGGATTTTGAAGACTGATAATGTTTAATGTAAACAAAATAGATATTATAGGAAAGAAAACTGGATTTCCAACTGTTTCAGAAGTTGTTGCTGAAAATCTTTGGTTAAGTTTAGAAGATAAATGCAAAGCAGAATTTCAAGGAAAACAGCAAATATATTCTTCAATTACGGAATTTGACATCAGAAAACAATTATATTGTTTATTCTGAAAATTAAGTTCTTCCTTTTACATAACATTTTTATTCTTCTCTTCATCCACCTTCTAGAACTAGTAACTCAATAACTTAAACAATAAAACATTTATCCTTACTCAGAAGAACTCTCCTTACAAAAAAAGTGCTATTTTTCTTTTTTTACAGATGAGAAGCTAAAGTATAGTGGGGCTAAGGTTCAGATCTTCAAAAATATTCAGAAAATTTCTAGGAATTTCAATTACAATTCCTTCCAACCCTAAGTCAAAAGCAGCAGAGAAGTCTGCAGGGAGTATGGAATTTAATGCTTGTTTTCTGTGGCCATGCAGACAACTGTATGCTTCCCCCTTATGCGTAGAACATATTTACATTTACACGGTTTCCCATTTATATAAAATAAAAAATGTATCAAGGAGTCTAAACTAGTTCAGTGATTATGAGCTGTAGTTTCAAGTTTGCTCTCAATTCCAAGGTTTACCTAGTATTTTTTAACACATTTCTACACACCATTTCCATCTGACTAGTTCCTGCAAAAATAGCCTGTGGAAGGACTATGAGATGGCTGTTGCAAGGAGACATTCTCTCTGAGATTTCCTTTCCTTTTCCTGCTGTGAAAAGCTTCCCAGGCAACAACCACCTCTTTGACCCTACCAGTAACTACAGGCTCAGCAGGAGGCCTTCTCCTCTGTGCTGCCTCCTGGATTTCGGTTCCTCTCATTCCTCTGCCCCACGCTCATTTACCAGCCTAACTTTATAGGAGGAATTAACTGAAGTTCATTAAGATACAGAAGTTTTTAACATCTCTGCACCTTATGCGTTATGACATTAGCTGAACTATTTTAAGATCTGGTGATCAACTTATTGCAAAGCTTCTGGCAAAAGCACTCAGTGTCTAACAGGAAGGATTCTACTGTATGCCCTGTATGACATTAAGCTTTATTGGATAGCAATGTTATGCAACACAGACAAGTCTTTTATGGGAACCTACGCATAGTATAACAGCAGAGCTTTTTCCCAACTATGGTATTATAGTATCCAATAACACAAGACTAGAGACGTAGGAAGAAACAAAGAACAGTATAGCTAGAGTTGGTAAGGTTTAGTTTTTTTAGAGAGGTGGCTAGATCAGTAAGTGGAAAATGTAGTGTAAGTCAGAAAAGCGTAAAATTATTAGCCTGGGGGGCAAGGAATTGAAACTGAGAATGTGTTGAATGTGACAGCAATATTGCTCTAAGCATGGCTTAGAAAAGGGATTTGGAAGGTTTTATAGATAAATCATTGAGCTGCATGTGTGGTTAGTAAATCAAATTCAGGAGTGAAATTATTCAAAATAGGTGGCTTTTTTTTCTGCTCATTCAGTACATATAGGAAACTAGTGATGAAATCAGCTAAAGCAGGCTCCAGAGGTACATTCTCAGCTCTGCTGCTGAGTTGCTGTATAACTTTTAGAACTCCCTAACTTCACCCTCCACCTCAGTTTATTCATCTGACAATTAGTATACTATAATACTTCCAATCTTTTCTCTTCCTTCTGAGAAAGAGTGAAACAGACAGGAAATGCCATATATGTAAAAAGTGATGCAGCTAGTGAGTGTGGTGGTCTTTTCTGTCTCCAGTAGTTACACGTATTAAAACGAATGTAGCTCGTACAAAATGTAGCTGCGCAAACCTTTGAGAAATGTACAAGTGATGCTGGAAACAGTATTACCGATTCTCTTATTATTATTTTTTTTAATTCTGTGCCATGTTTCCATTTTACAGGAATAATATTGGCATATCCTTCAGTTTCTCGAGACTCTTCCTCTCATTTTGGTCACTACTGAAAATGTTTATAAATGTAGACTGCTTGTTCAAGATGTCCTGTTATACCAATTGGATTTTATTGTTTATTTGCCAAGAACAAACAGTACAGAGGAATGAATGCTCAGTGCATGAACGGTCTTTGGAGTTTAGTGTAGATTTAATCAAAAGATCAAAGCTGCTGCTTTGCTCAGAGTGAATGTCTTTGACAGTGGCTTATTTGTTTCATGATAAAGTCAGTCTAAACAGTAAGGCACTGGAAAAATCCTGCACTCTGACAAATTTCAATTAGGTTAATTACATTCTGCTTCCTAAATTCCCCCTGCAGTTTCAGATAGAGACAGCTTTCTTAATTTCCTTTCCTAGCATGTTGTATAAAGTTGCTGTGTTTTGGTAAATAGCTGTTACATTCCACCCAACATGTGGCTGATCTAATCCCTTCTTCTTCAGTAGCTGCACAGTTTGAATTTTGCCTTATTACACTGGGAAAACTTCTGTGTTAGGCAAGAGAAAGGAACAGTCACCTTTGGTGCTTTACATTTCTGAAGTCATATAAAAGGGTCTAAGTGAAAATGAGAATCTAGCCCTTAATTTTTATTTTTCCCTAACTGATTTCAACTGTACTGACTCTTTTCCCTAGAAGAACTGAAAGAACTGAGCTGAAGACAATAACTGTGCATGCATGGAGGTGTGGGGGGAACAATGCAAGGTCAATCAAGATTTTTAACATGCTTTCTCTTCAATTTTACCTTTCCTTGAGATGTTTACTGTTGTCTTTTACTCACAAAGGAGAATTAAACTTGATCATGGTTACGGAAATAAGTGTGAAGTCATATTCATCATCTTATTTCTTCAGGTACCAGCGCACAAGTTGACTTAGGTCTGACTTCTCTGTAGTTCTCCCCCTTCTTTTCCTATAGTAATGTGAGACAGGACCTTAGTCTTAACATAGATTTACTAACCCATCAAAAACAACAGCAAATCCCTTTTCTAACTATTTTGCATTTGCTACTCTGTGTGTTTGTTGTGGCAGTCCTCACTCTGTGTACATTGTTTCTTCCCTCCTTGCTAGCATTTTTTGGTCGGTGGGTGGTATGAGACGAGTGGTATCTAGACTAAAGATAGGTTGAAATGAAGTGGGAATGTACATCAGTATTCACACTATAATAGTGAAAAGGACTAAACTCTGTTTGGAACATTTTGGTTCCAGATTGTTCATCTGTGAATACTAGCAAAAAGAAGAACAAACAGTTAGCAAGATGTCATCAATTTCCTTAGTTTTCCAACTGCAAAACTTCAGGTTCTTTGTAGGCTTAAGTGGAAACATGCCCAGGCAACAATTTCAGGCTGATATCCCAGCCCACTGGGAGTTTTGACGCTGTCCAGCAGGATTGTGACTTCATTCCAAAGCTTAAGAGTTCAAGCCTGCTTCTTAAACAGCTCCAAGCTTAGAAAAGACTTTAGGTTTTTATTCCTTGGCCTTTTCTTGTTGTTTGTTTGTTTGTTTTTCCACCTAGAAAGTTTGTTTTCTTGTTGTTTGTTTGTTTGTTTTTCCACCTCCTATCCCAAAGTCTGTTCCTTGCTGCTTAAAAAGGATCATTTTCTTCAGAAATAAAAAAAAGTTGAATGAGGGTTGAAAACATTGCCCACTGTATTTGCAGTTATTTGTGAGAACAGGTCAATTCTGATTTTTTTTTGATCCATTAGCTTCACAATAGGTTTAACACCTAATTTTCTACAAAAATTTTCTATCCTTAATGCCTCAATAGTCTTTGTCGTGTTTAGCTGAAGGCCTGAAAGCCGAGAGGTAAAAATCAGCGCTGAGAAGACTAAGAAAAAGACTACACTGAAAAGAATAAGAAAAAAACTGTTTAGCTTTTGCACCCCCTCCCTTTTTTATACTTTATTCTTACCATGCTGTATTTTTGTATTGATTTTTACCGCTCTGCTGTAAAAGCATGTTCATTCAAAGCCCATTGTGCTCTCAGTAGAATTAAATACATATTAACTAACATTTCTGTCAATTATACCTATGTTCAAGTCAACTCATTCCACAGCAGTATAAATATAACAAACAAGTTAATTAACCTCTGAAAAAAAATCCCCTTAAGGATCCTAAACCGATGTCCTGTGGGATTGGCTGATACAGGACTGGCTGATGTGTATCTCCTTATGGTCTCTGGAGAAAGTATAAGATGGAGTTCTGAATAAAATGTAATGTGGATAGGATGCTTTTCTGAGGGCTAAGTGGCTGGGATTATTACATCTGACGGAAGAAGAAGCCCCAGCAAAACTGGTGATCTCCCCAGATACTGGTCTGGGGAGACAGAGACAAATTCGATGTCACCTAAAAGACCAGAAAAATGTTTAGTCTAAAATTATTACACACATATTTTTCAGTCAAATGGGTAGACACTAAGTTAAGGGGGAATAAGAAGTGCTGAAACAACATCCCCACTGCTTCCAGAATTTTCTTTCACATGAAAGGAAATTTTTCTACTTTGAAAGCACAGGAAAGCTGTTTATCTTCACTCTGTGACTGGCTGAAGGTAAGGCCGTGTTAACAGTTAAACAAAATACTTCTCTACTTTTCCTTCTTTAAAATTTCTTTTCAGACTTCCTCGTAATTGCCATCAGCTGCATAAAGGAAATCATATTGTTATATTGATTAACAGTGGATGCATTTTCCAATTATTTCTATAATGAGTTTAGTGGCAATGACCCAGAAAATGGACAAAGACCTCACTTCAGATTAATGTTAATTTGATGTAAATTGTTATTTTTCCCCTCTCTCCAACAAATGATAATGATAGATTTCCCACTGTTAATTAATCAAAACGTCTCAAAATAGAGTTCACCAGGTGGAAATAATTAGCAGTTAATTGTCTCCTGTTGATTACTCTTCAGAGATGTAAACAACAGTCTGGATTCATTTAACGGTATTTACTAAAAAGCTCTTTAATAAATAAATTAGAGGCATAAATATTGTTGTTACGGTACAAATATTTGTAGTTGTGCCTTTGTTTTACGAGACAATGTAATAGACAAAGATTCAGCAATTTTCCGCCTAGAATTAAGCAGTATTTCAGCAGGTGTGAACATTCGCCTTTTGTAAGATGTACAGATCTTTGTAAGATCGGTTGTTTACAGATGTAAGGCATCTGTAAGATTTCTGTTTGCTTATGGTTTCTAGACTGGGTAATTGAGTGGCAGAAAAAGATGAATAGAGTGCGTTTTAACGTGAAATCACATATAAGCAGGAGATTTTTGTCTCATTTGCATTTTTACAGAAGTTTCATGTTTTAGAAAAAAGTTCTTTACTCGGGCAGAGATGGTCATTGAAAAAATAAACAATTATTAAAGATATGCCCTTTGCAAATGCATATCAGTTTCATCAGTGCTTCCAGCCACAGTAACAGTAACTGATACATCCGAAAGCTGTGAGAAACTATACTGTAGGCAAAATGTACTCCAGCCACTCAGTAAATACACCTCAGCAAATGCCTGAGGACAAAGTGCACGACAAAATGCAGACGCCTAAAGCAGGACTTTGGCAGAATAAAGGCTTCAGGTGCACCAATGTAATTTTTCTTGAAAACACCCAGAGCATCAGGCTACCAGCTTTTTAAAATGAGAAGGGAGGCATCGTCATTCTATCCCGCTCATTATGCCTCTGTACAGAAACTGATTCATCAGTTTTCTAGGAAAACAAAAAAATAAACTTGATTTTGTTCCTTAGGAACTAGGCCTGTATCTGTAGGAGAGGAGAACTTGTTCCTACTCCAAGAATTCAATTTATCCATACAAAAAAAACTATGGGAAGAATAGGAATGCTTATCTTCACTCAGCTGTGCATCTTTTCCCAAACTGGGAGATAAGCTTAGTTGCTGCTTGCTTAGAAGGAAAGAAATTATATTTTCTATTTATTTTGCTAGTGGTGCATTAGGGCACTTAGCTAGGAAGTATAACACTGGCTTTCATTCTGTTTGATGGGAGGAAAATTTAGAATCCAGGTTGCTGTTATATATCAGGAAAGTACATTAACTATTAGATTAACAAACCAGGTCGTCACTTGATTACTCCTGCTGAAGAGGTTCCAGTTTTTCAATGTGATTACTTATTCTTTCAGCCAGAGAGAACGGATTATACTTTTGGGAAAACTGCTCCATATCATGCTATGTGGAGATAAACAAAAGTTCTCAAATCTGAACATGCTAACCATCACGGTCACCCGCATGGAAGAAATGCAATTCTGAAATAACATACTCTGACAAAATGTAGCACTTTTGTTTCCTAAGCACCTAAGTAACAAGTATATTGATATCTTGATGATAACAGCGATGACTTTTTTAGACTTAGTGGTCATGCGTCCCATAGGTGTCCAAGTCCTTTATGGGTTTACATCCACAACTTGAGTACTCTGTCCAATTCAGGGGATACTTCAGAACCCAATTTGCTGTTATATGTACAGTAAAATAGATTAACTATCAGATTAATGAGCTAGGTTGTCTTTTGAGATCTCCTCTTCAAGAGAAAGGAGAGAGAGAAATTCACCTAAAAATTACACTGACATTAAGTTAATCAGCAATATCCACCCTGCAGCTTTAGTGGTATGCTTAAATCAGTAACACTCTATAAAATCACTGAAATCAGACCCTTTCTGCTTAGAGCCTGGCTTGATTCTCAAAAGTAACGTGGACTGTACTCTCTGATCAGGCTGTATGGAAGATTCAGGTTCAAGTTCTGTATCCGCATGTTGTGTCCAGGCACTCCCTTTTTTGGATAGTTTACCACAAGCAATGGAAAGAGATTACCTGCCAGCCTCCACCCCACTACCATTTCACAGAGAGTGAGTTTTCCATCTCTGTTTTTCCAATTTAGCTGATAAAAAGTGGTTTTTAAAATATGAATGAGGAAAACACACCAAGAATTAAATTTTGGTAATTTTGTTGGCAAATATTATGCATCTGTCTGCTTCTTTTTTGCTATTGCCAATATAATAAGTATTGCCAAATTAATGTCACCAGTCAGGATTTTAGTATTTAGGCAAATAAACTTTCATGAATGTTATAATAACAAAGAAATTCAGTATTTACATATGTGTATGTGTGCCTTAAGCAAAGAAACTTTCAGCTTTGGAAACTCTTTCCTTCGCCAGATACAGCAAGCAGTGAGAATGATCATAAAAATGCCATGAAACTAGAAAGTATTTCTTGATTTTTATTTAAAAACTATCACATTTAGTTGTAGACAACTTTACTGTTATCTGTAAAATCTGATCTCGCAGTAAAGTATCTGTTTCTGGCATCATTTTCTCTCAAATGCCTACATTATGGAGCCATTAGACAAGGTTCATTGATTTTTTTTCAGTGCAAAGATTAAATATTTGATTGCATTTCTGCCTACAAAGAAAATGCTGGATGTCTTGAAAATAAAATCACCCTTTTGCTTGTTTTAATCAAGTATTACAGTAAAAGCAAAAACTTCAGCTACGAGAAGGACTTACTGTCAGCTGATGATAAGCTAGAGTCAGGGTAAGGTCAGGACTCTGTAAGAGGGAGATTTACGCTGCTTGACCTCTCTGGATCAAGGTGGTCAGCTCTCAATTGCAAGAGGGATCTAGAAAATTAGAAATACTATGGCCTACCCTAAACACACTCTTTTATGTGCTATCCCAGCTATCATCTTCGGAGTGGAGTTCTCTTACCACTTTCTCCGATAAACAAAATTCTACTGAATTTTATCTCCCATCAGTTATTTCAAAAAGATTTTTGTAAAAGTCTATTTTCTTTAGTAAAGAATATATTATTCTTCCATCTTAAGTAAAGAATATATTATTCTTCCATCTTACTGGGTAATTTTTTTTTTAATAATCTAAATTCACTAAAATTAATTTTTGAGTTTTTCCCCCATTCCAGGATTTTTTTTAGGTTATTTTCAAGAATTCAAAAGAAGTCATTTATCACCGCTTTCACTGGAATTTCTATTTATGACTTTAGAATGCCCCCTTCATGATCATATATCAGTACTGTGTATGGTGAAGTGATTGTTTTCTTAATGTGCCTTAAACAGCAGAGGGTGACAGTTGACTACTACATGTTTATATATGTGTGTATGTACATATATCCATACACACGCAAACACACACACACATACAAACACATACACACACGTATGTACCCTGCTGGCATACTATAAGGACTGTAATTTTTTCAGTAGGTTTATTCTCAAAGTTTATGAAATCAGTCTCCTATTCTGAAATTGCAGTTTGAAGCCTCCATGGTGGTAAATTTTATTCTTCAGTTTAACTTTAGTGTAGATAATATTGAAATATATAGTAAAACCTGTTTTAAGGAGCACTACTGATGTCTAAGTGACGCAGGTATATATAATTCCCTGTCATAGCATTCCAGAGGAGAACTTAATAATAAGATTACTCCAGTTTTATTGTTTTCTCCTTGATTCTTCTTTCTCTTGTTTTGTGCTTTCATCAGTCTCAGCCAGAGAGTAGAAACAAAAAACCCAGGTGGATTTGCAAGCTTTGCCTTTTAGATTAAACAGAAACATGTAATGTTCAGATGGTCTTTTTTCAGCCTTAGAATTAGAGACCTTGAAATTGGAACTGATTTTACACTTTCCTACGATAATATTTTTATGAGTGAAATTGGAAGAGCAGCACTCAATGGGAGAAGAGGGAAAAATGGAGCTGGCTGCTGCTACAGAGATATTTATGGGGAGTTTGATGTTTTACTTGGAGAATAAAGGAGAGCTTTCACTGCAAATATCAACATAAAGGTCTTTTTGTTCTGTAAAGTACATTCTTCTGACCCTCCTCCTTGACTAAATTTCCCGTTCTCCTTCTCCTAAACAGGAAAAAAAAAATAGCTTAAATTCTGGGGGGATACACCTGACCATTTTTAAATGCTGAGATTGTCTTTGGCCAAACAAATGGAAACCTTTATTTTATTTTTATATTCACACTAATAATATAAAAGTTTTTATATGTAGATTTCAAGACAACTTAGAAAGGTTATAAGTAACATATTCCTTACCTAACAAGTAAGGAACTGAAACAATGGGCCAAGCTCAGCCTCTAGGCTGGTAACAATCTGTACTCAAATGCTTCCTTCCAGTCTGCTGTTCTATCTATCAGTTACTGTGCAATTTATTTCTCTGTGGACCTCCCATCCACAACAGTGGGCAGCTGCAGGGCAGATCATGGATTGCCCCAGAGTCTTGGCCATTGTGCAAAGTAGAATTCTTATAAACTATTGATCGCCTGCAATTGCTATTCCATACAAAAATTACATTCTATTACAAAGTAAATAATGCCAAAAGAAGAGCAAAAAATTGACAGGTTACATATGAACGTGAACAAGCTGGACTCTTATATCCATTCCCGTCAAAGGCAGCTTTGTATCTAAGATGAGCAAGATTTCACTTTGTGTTTTTTAAGGACATTTGAGAAGAGACGCTAAGAATATCTGCAGTAAAAAAGAAAGACTAGGCTAGATATCAGAGAAAGGACTCCCATTTTAAAGTCTGAGACTCTTTACAAGTGTGTTGAGATCCTGCTATACAAATAAAGAGCAGTAAAAACATACAAGGATTCTGAGGTCACACCTGGGTTTAACCAGAGACAAGTACTCTGCTAAATGTGGGTGGTACAAGGTGACATAAGTTATAGAAGATAAAAGTTACGATGCCAAAAGTCACAGGATATCATTAGCCCCATGGGAATCATTTGTCCCATGCAGTGGCTTATTTATGCTGTGGCATGACTAGGGCTCACAAATGCACAGGAAAAAGACAAAAGGGTTCCCAGGGAACTTACACTGCAGTAAAGGAAAGAGGAACACATGCCCTCATCTCCTGACACATGCCCTCATCTCCTGCTCTTTAGCAGTCATGATGGCTGGCCCTTCAACAATCATTTTTCTGTGAAGCCCATTCATATTTACATCAACATCACTGAGAGAAGTGTTTAGGCTAGGCTAACCTCCCCCTCCCCTGGAATATGTTCTAAGCTCTCTTTAAAAAAGTCTTAGGAGCCAACATTCCACTACTTAATATAATGTTAATTCACCCTAGCTAAAATCTGTACACTTCTCTGGCAATTTGCACGTACTAATGCTTCCGTTCTAACATAATAATACTTTATATACCTTGTTCGCGAAACTGGTGTCCATGAAAGTTGCAACCAAGTGAAAAAAGTCAAGCAGTTATTCTGAGATATGAGACAGTGTCAACAATGAGGGAATACCTCCAAACGCTTTGAACAATAAAAACCTAGTAAAAGTCCTGCTCATATGTATGGTGAGCGCTGAAAAAAGTTCCAGAAAGTTCACTAGAGGCTACCTTTAAAACAAATACATCTGGGAGAACATTAAGGAATTGAAATTTCATCAAGATACTTCTTTGAAATCAAGAGAAGTTTTATTTTTATACCAATGGCTTTTGAAACAAGCTATATTTACAGAGAGTAAAAATTCATAAATGAGAGCATTCACATTAGAAACCTGAACTAATGTAAACTCTGTGGCTCCAATAGCCAATAAAAATAGCTAACCTACCTCAGTAATCATTTGCTATTTTATATTTATTTGAATAATAAGTTCTTTAGCTAAGACCATAGTATATATGTACAAATGAATGGATAAATATACAAATGAATGAGTAAATAACACTTGCCACGTTTGGCAAGCCAAAGAAGACTCACTAAATTTTGATTGTGCAAGTTTAAGAAATAGTATAGTACAGAAGAAAATATTGCATGTACTGTGACTTTAAAAGCTGAAAGAATTTGGGGGAGATGAGGAGGAAATTAAAGACACTTCATCACAAAAGTATTGTCAAAGCTGGGAAAGAGGAACAAGGAAACTTGTGCAATGAGAAAAACAGGAGTTTTTTTTTTTTACCATATGAAAAAAAAAAAGAGGACTAGCAAGAAGACATTTGGTTCTGCAACATACAGCTTTTTAATAGCACTGAGTGAAACATTCAAGGTCCTAGATGTGTCTCCACATCTAACACATAAAACTATACATGCACCCAGAATATTTCCTCCTTTTTCTGAAATTTCCTGAAAATTTTGTCTGACTGATTAAAGATGAATTTGGCCAGGTTTTCTGGTATCTGGCAATTCAGCAGAAGAGGTAGCAGCAGCTCCAATGAAAACAACAGATGTCTGAGATTCATGGAGAAATAACCGCTCTCTGACATGCAGACCTCACCACACGAGTGATGTGGAGTCCACAGCCACCTATTCAGTAACTGCAGCATTTCAAGAATACAGTGGCCATCTGTGCAGATCCACACCCACATTCTTGTCCAGAACTGCTAGGAAAAGAGCAGTATGGAAACTTCACATAAAAAAAACAACTAAATAAGACAACTATTTCATAAAGATGTGAGGTGAAAAGCAGAGATGAGACAACTGAACCGTAAATCTCAGATAAAGCAGAAAAAAGAAAATGAAGAGGAATAGCATCTTAATAAGAGAGGATGAAATTTAGTCGAGTTTAAAGCTCAAAGCCCAGTTAAAGGCAATTTAAACTCCAAACACAATCAAACTATATTCTAGGCTCAATCCTATAGTCACTATAGGAGTTTTATTTTGATATGAAAGGGGATGAAAAACACAAGGAAAGCTAATTCACCAATTTATTTAATATGGAAAATAAATTCTGAAGAAGATGAAGAAATGCAACAAGACACATGGAGGCCTGAAATTTTCTTAGCACAGAAAAAAGTTGGATGTAGTTCCTTCTTTGTCTCCTTCAGCTTTAAGTGTGAGGGCATGAATAACATGTTTAACTTGAAAAATCTTGGAATATCCCTTTCATGATTCATTTGCCTTGACAGAGTGCTAGCTCCTTCGTTGCACAGCTAGGGTTGGATGGTGTGAGAGGAAAGGGGCCAAAGTCAACACCATAAGGAGTCAACAGCTCCAGTGTACAAAACAGACTTAATCTGTTAACAAAACATTTTTTAAATGACTTAAATAGCCCAATGTGTATCAGAGATCAGTTCTCAAGTAACTTTAACCTACACTCTAACAGGTTATGTGGATTTTCACATGGTAATTTACCAGTGCAATTAAAAAAAAAAAATCTGAATAGTCCAGTGTGTATCCTTGTCTAGTTCCTAAGCAATTTAACTTACAGACTGACAAGTTAAGTGGGGTTTACCGTCGCTTTTTTGCCACTTCAAATCAAAGTGTATCTACCGTAGTAGCCTCTGTATCAAATTACACGAAGAATATGCTCTCATAACACTCAATAAATAATTTCATATGTGTACCATAAACCTTAGCTCTATTTGCCAAAACTGAAGATAAAGAGAAGCAACGCAGAAACTGATCCTTTAGATTAAGATTAAACAAAAGTTATAGACTGCGAATGGCAAAACCAATTCTACCCACCTCAGAAGAGCAATTTGCACCGGAATGACCTCATAGTAACAATAATTTGAATCTCTGTGGGATTCTCAATTAAGAACAGCAACGACTTCTTCAAAGAATTTTGTGCAAACATAATGCCATTAATGTAAAGTGCATGAGGAAGTAAGTCAAAAAGCAGGTTACGTAGAGGTGGCCCCAGTTTCATATTTCTCTATTTTTACAAGTAAAAACTGTATATCAAACTGAACTACTGAATTATTTTGTAGAATGGAACACAACCAGTAAGTAATTTTTTACAACTAAGAATAAAGCCAGAATCCATAATGAGAGTGAAATTATTACATCAGCTCTTTGGTCAGAATGGAAAGAACTGGATCTTCTCTGACATGAAGTATCTACTTAAAGGGAAAAAAATACAGAAATATCATACTGTTACCCATTAACTAGATCCATTCTCCTCCCCCTCCTCCCAAAAGAAGAAAAAGAAAAAAGAAAAAGTCAATAGTTAATCTTTGACATAGCTCTGAGACGCGTCTTTACTGAACATACATATTCTCAGCAACTTCTACACAGTGAAGGACAGCAATAACACTTTGATTCACGATAGCAATATGAACAAAAGCTGACGTATTCAGAAACGCATCTATTCTGGTTTTGGTAGGTTTGGAAATACCAGTGATCTGTTTGATTGATTAAAAACTGAGTTCCTCTTTTCCTCTGAATATGAGTATTTACTTACCCTACTGTTCCATGAGATAACAGTTATGTTGTAGATAGATGGTTTTCATGGAGAAGATTTGGTCATTTCCATCAAGACTCCAGTTTCTTCAGTCACGTAACATTGACATATTTCAAGGTGCAGAATATATTTTATTCAAGACCGCATGCTGTGCCTATGGGTGGAATATACACAAAAAAAGAACTCCTCTCAAAAGTACTGTGAGTTATTCGGAGAGGCTTTGAAATCTGGAATAACTATGCAATTAAAAAAAAGTTGAATATAATTTAATATAAATAAAAATTCTTTATAAATGATACCTTCACACTGTATGTTGTTACTCCTCAGCTACAAATAAATTAGTAAGAAAATTAACAAGTCCACATTGAACTGCTAAACCAGCTGCATTGTGGAAAAAAGTGAACATCACAGCTAGCAAAAAGTAAATGCTAGCCTTCAGTATCTTTCCAAAATTCTCCCTGAGTTGGAACAAAAATGGCATCCTCCTGATTTTAAAAGAAGCTTGGCTCTCCTTTGCTGCTGTTGTGCAAAACCACCCTAAAAGCAATTTAACTATTTCCCCTCACTGGGAAATTTTGGAAGATGAGGCTACAGGCAGATGTTCATTCTGTAAACAGCTGTACTGGTTGAAGATATTAACAACCTTCAGCTTCTTTGTACCCATTCCTCTGTGAGAAGTTCTCTCTCCCACACTATTGTTAGTGGAGATATGTATGTGAACACTTCTGTTTCAAGCCAAACCCGGCAAGTTTACTCACGCAGTTCAGTAATGTGGTTTGAGTTAACCCATCTGATTCTAGTTACTTAAAATGTATCTCTTTCAAAGATGTTGACTGCTCCCAGGAAGAGGATTCTTAACAAAACTAGAACAGTGAAAATGGCTGTTACATTTTACTGTTCCTCCCTTGGACACTAGCACACTTTCTACTACGTTTTTGTTTTTGTTTTTAATTTTAGGGTTGAATATTGTAAGACGTTAGTCCAGCCTACACTTAGCTCATTCCAAAGGTCTCAGGAAATATACATGAAATTCAGTAGCTACAGTGATATATTTAAATAATGTATGTAATTTCTAACCCTTTTCTTGTTAAATTCAGAGGATCTATCTTAATGTTTCCTAATTCTTTATTATAGTACTGTAAAAAAAAAACAAAACTCTGTGCAAAAATCAATAATATAATGTTACTGACTCATTCTATCTTATGCTATTTCATGTCATTCCAAAGTGACATTGAAATACCACTAATGGAACAGTGACTACATCTTGCAATTATAGTAAGAGTAACAACTACTGGTTGGAACAATTTGTGAGAGAATTTGGAAGGCATTTTTATACTTATTAAGCACTGCCACATTCCTTCCAAGCAGTGATGATGGTATTAATTTAGTTCTATTCACCTCACAGTAATAATTTCCAGATAAGCCACTTTCAAACCCAGCAGTTCAGGCTCAGCATTTCCAGAAGTTACACTGAAGGGCAGGCCTGACTGATTGGGCTGATCTTGAATCACTTACATAAAGAACTAGCTTCATAAATAGCTCTTTGAAAAATTATGTGCCCACATGCTAAACTGATTATCATCAGGGAATGTGCATGGGTAGAATACATTCCAGCTGTCATCTTAACTCCATTTTGGAATAATGTTTTCTCCTTCTGGACTAATTTCTCCCTCTAGAAGTATCTATGCTGCAATAAATGTACATAACTTAGCTGAAAGGTCAGCGGAAAGACAAGAAACAGGTAGAGTTCAGGCTCTTTGCAGGGAGAACCAGGATTCCAGACAACCGCATTCTAGTCCTGTCTTTGCAACTGCTTTGTGGCCATGGTAAGCCACCTGTCCTATACGCTGGCTGGAGTTTTCTTATCTGCAAAACGGATTAATAATACTGACATCTTTAGCAAAGCACTTCAATTTTTCTTTGTGAAAATAACTATTGGTAAATTGAATATTACTATTAATACATTCAAGGAAATACTCTGTAGTCACTGGTGCCCTGTTACAGGATTTATTAGCTTATCTGAGGACGGTTTTCTACCAAGGACTGACATCCACTGAACATTAAAACTTTCTGCGTTGTTTTTATGCATTCTGTTCTGTTTAACATGAGAAAAAAAGAACCTTAAAAACTAGGTCATGCAGTAATAACTTATTTTGTTGCTTAAAAAGAAAATCTATCAAGAGAAAACTCTAACATAACATTTGAAGAGGTAATTTGTAGTTTCACCTTTTCAGGATTTTCTGGGATGCCATTGTCTATAACCTGATTACATTGCTTTGGTAAGGGATAGTTTTGTGATGAATTATGTATTTGAGATGAGCATAAAGTAGAAACATACTGTGTGATGTTACTGAGGCTAATGAGTATTATATGAACATGCATCAAATAACATCAGAACAAGCAAACTGGATGTCTTAATACAATAAACTGAATGGGATAACTGCTGCATTCTGTTGGAGGGATGCAGACCTGATAAACTGAGTGTTGTAATTCTTGCATGAATTTATTACCTTATTTATTGAACGAATGCTCCCTCCTGCTCCAAAAGGAAAAAAGAAAAATAATTGTTAGCCTTTATTTTTTGTTAGGCTCTGAGTATCCATGATATGCAGCTGAATTAGTAGTCGTCAAAAAGATGCTTGGAAATCTCATTGTTTGGACTGAGCTTTTTTTTTCGTTGTCTGTTTGGAAGTCATGAACTTACTCTGTATGCTGTGCATAAATGTGTTATTCATTAAATAGTGTAAGTAAATAATTTTCATTCTATGGAATGCACATGAACTGTTCTTACTATTCCTTGTTTGCACTGCGTAATAGTCTTACTACCCTCATGTCACATGCCTTTTTGATAGGGCCAACGGAATTTTTGAAGTAGGAAGACATGAAAAAATGAAAAAAAAAAGTATGGTTTCCCCAAGGACTCCTCAAATTACTTGCTATAGATGGTCTAGTTTCAAAAAACAGCTGATTTATTTATGATTTTTACTCTAATAAATGGGAAGCTCCATGACAAATCAGGTCAATGCCACAAATCTGTAAAGTTGGTAAAAATCTTCACACATACTTAGGGCTGACTCATTTCGGGTACCTCTACAGCATAGCTTTATAGCATCTATATTGTCCTATGTATCCTTCAAGTGTGGACTTTGCCCGAGAAAGATTAAATCTACTTCTCCATTTTTCCTTTGTTGTACATCTTAAAGATTAACATACTACTCTGATCCTAGAAGAAGGAAGCACAGGAAATCTTATGCTTCTGGTATCTCCTACTCAATTTTAGTCTGGTGATATTTGAATAGAGTCTGACTTCTCACTAAAGGATTTAGGTATTTATACAAGACCAAACATTTGAAGTTCACCTACTTCTATCAGAGCCCACGTTATTCATTACTGCAAGGCCATATGGTAATCTACTTGCTCACACTGTGTAGCAACTCTCTCCATGAAAGGGTCAGTGAAATCAATAGGGCTATTTGAAGTGGAAGACATTCTATTGAATGTGTTAAAGCACTAAAATCCAGTCCTTATTTAAAATCCTGTCTAGATGTGTTTTTAGCATGCTCTACTGCAAAGCCAATCAAACAGATAAAAGCATTGGCGGAATGAAGTTTAACAAACCGTTTAATAAAATGAATGATTTGGTCTGTCCCTGAAGAAATTAGCATTTATTCCTTTATACACTCAGCCTTCTTAGAGATTATGTCATCTGTCATGTGCACGGCGTAATGCATTCTGTAAAAATGACTTCAGACTCCTTCATGCTCATTTGAGAATGACCACAGATTTTGGACTGCTACGTGCATAGGCAATTAATAACCCGTATTAATTTTAAGTGTTGATATCTAAGATAGTAATAGCCAAACAAATCATGTGTGCTCAGCCTTTTTATACCCAGGAAATCCAATGCGCTGAGCTCACTTCATGTGCTACAAGAAGTTGTTCCCTACATATGCAAGTCAACTGTGTAGACTATATTTTTCTCTTCATGCACAGTTGCTATTTTTCCCACTCATTGCTGAATATTTTTAAAATAGGTAGTTGTCATGAAAATACTGGCACAGTTGCATCCTATAAGCTCTTCACATAGGACGTAGCATTGAACATAAGGGTTAAGTGTACACAGACAAATAACTTGCCTCTTTGCTCCCTGATGCATTAAATTCCAGGCTGCATACCTAGTAGCGCAATTCTAGGATTGCCTTTGGAGAGCAATTTGTTCCCTCCTTGATGACACCTAACTATGATCCAGAGGATGATGAACTTCAAAGATTTCTCCAGGAGACTGCATACACAAGATCACACCAAGTTTGCTTTCCTTTACCATGGAAAGACCTCCAGGACAACTTCAGCAAGTTATTGAACCTGCAAAACTCTGTGAGCCTACTGCCACATTAGAGTTACAAAGTAAGCATATCATCACGTCATATCCTTTCTCCTTAGAGGACATGCCTTAGAAGTGTCAACATAGTCACAGGAAAGGACAACCACATTATCTGGGATATTTGGCATATAACTTCTCAGAGGCCACTCTCAACTGATGAAATATTTTCTGGCTGATCTAACTAAAGCCAGGACCCAGTCCTAACAAAAAAGAAATCTCTTAATCCATATATACTGAATCGCATCCCTCACCTCTTGGCAGGAGATCTACGAAGCTGACAGTATGGTCCCAAATAAATAGATTTCTGTAGCTAGCGTTACAAGTCTTTCATTATGCAGTGCCATATTCTTTACATTTGTGTATACATACTGTCTGGCCCAAATAAAGTTTCTAATAAAGTAACCTTTTCTTGACTCTAATGTAGCTTAGTCTTCCCATTATCTCCTTCCTTGATACGTAAATACGAAGGAATTCAAGACATTTGCTTTTATTATAGTTTGCTCTACTTGTACAGATATCATATGTAACTAAATAAAAAAATTCTTCATGTCTGGAGCTAAGAATGACTCTACTTCTCTAGAATCAAGTAAAAAAATAAATATTCAATGAGTTCAGGATTCTTGATATTACTGTAATAATCACAATTAGCTACAAGTGATTGTATGATATAAAATTAAGGACCCGTGATAACAGACGTTAAAGGAAAAAAGGAAAAGAGCATTGCCTGGTGGTGAGATCCAGGAACTAAGGGGCAAATATTAAGTTCTCTAGGTTTAGGCAAATGAAAAATCTAACAATGGGAAGGCAGTGACTGACTATGATGTGCCTGGTCTTACCCTGTGGTATCACTCAGTGTGGAGCAACCCTGAACTGAGAGTGTGATGTCACAAGTTATTGTGAATTCTCAGGGGAATTCACAATAGTAAATGTATCACTTGAAGTTCACACCTATTCGCTTAGCAGAAACTTGTTTGTTAGATAATACTATAAATAAACCTTCAACCTAAGAGAAGATAGGTTAAATCTCTCTCTTTAAGATTATCAATTCATTAATTGCTTTTTTTTTAATGTCTTATTAACAGAAAATGGATGGAGCTCTTCGGGTGAAAGAACTGCAGAGCTTTCATTGGTTATACTAAAAGTTTTAATTTTATCTCAGGTGATTTTTGGCTTTTCACAAATATGACAAAAAGCAAATCAGTAGAGGTATTTCTGTTGTTCACAAAAACATACCCCAGAAATGTACTGCTTGATATTGCACATTTTGAATTCTGTTATCCACCACTTTTAATCCTGAAATACATTGAATTTGACTGAAAGTGCTTTATAGACTGACATATTCTTGTAATGTTATATTTTTCATTTATGAACCTACTTGACACAGTTTGAAAATTGCATAACATCCATAAAATAGGTAAAATTGCATGAATTTGAACGCAATTTTATCAGTTAAAATTGAGTAGGGTAAATACTTGAAAAAAGCTGGTAAATTATTAAGTATAGTATAAGAATGACCAAACCGAATAGCATGATTGTAGCATTTCCTGGAATACAACAACTAATACTTCCTTAGCCATTGACAACTTAATATATTTTGCAGCCGGGTATAAACACATTTAGTTGCATCTATGTTTTGCAAAAGCAATGACTGGTGTCTGCTTAGTCAATCAAAGAGTAACGTACATACTAATGATGTGAAGTAATTAGCAATGTATGTACTAATGTAATACTAATGTATTCTTGTTTTCAAGGGCTTAACGTGGCACACTAGTAAAACAGCACAGGAATTGCACACTGCAGTTATTATATTAACTTGAAAAGAAATTTTTGAACACATTTCCCTGATGTTAAAATATAGGAGGAAAGAAAATACATTAGTTTTACTAAAAATTTGCCAATGATATTAAATGTTTTCAGGAAATTTCACTGAGATGGTTGGATCCACCCCCAGCATATCTTGCCATCTCACATTCTTCACTGGAAACTAGCTTTTGTCTTCTATAGGCCACAAAAAAATCTCAGTAAATATGAATTATTTGCCCTGCTCTTTCATAGGTGCCAGGAAGTGGTTACTCTTCTGTCTTAGTCTGAATTGCTGTATAGAAAGAACATAGAATTTCTTGTAGAAAATAAAATTTGTCTCTTTAGTATCTACCCTGTCATAAGGATTCCAGAGGGGACAATTTCACCACATATTCCATAATGCTGTTGCAAAATTTAAGATTCTTGTTTATAGATTTGCTTCTAATTTTAAGTTCAAGATTGTCTAGCCACTGGATATACATACACACATGCACACACGTATGCATGCTCCAAGGCTTTTTTTTCCAGACATTTTGGTGATCTTTTAATTGAATTCCAGTATTTTCATATTCTTATAGAAAATGACCAATTCTTATAAAATTCTATGCACGTATTACATCCTATTGCTACCTGCAATTCTCCTTTCTGATACATTCCGTGATCTCATAAGGCATTTTAGTTGTTGCCTTAAAAGCTTTTCATATTCATTTATGATGAATTATAAGTCACATGGCTTATTTGCTCTATACCGAAAAATTCACTTGTGGTCGGATTTGCCTGTCACGTAAATGAAGAATCAATGAGTGTAAGTGTAGGTGTGGCTGAAGCATGCAGGACTGAACGTGCCTGAACCTTTCTGTTGGACTAGCATGGCCAGGAGTTTGTATAGTCTTCTTCAGAGAGTGGACAAACAATCAGTGTAGATGTAAGGCAGGCATCAGGAGTATCAAGATGTGCTTAGAACTGCTGTGGAACCTCTTCTCTCAGTGTGAAAGAGATACAGGAGCAGGCTTCCATCACAGAGCGTCCCAAACTCTACATTTAGCCAAATTGTTTATTCCAAGATGGGTTATTTTGGGTTTGGCTGTATTAAAAAAATATTTGTTCAGCTGCAATCTTTTTGCTTCTCATCATTTAAGTCCTGTCCTTTTTGTATGCTCTGTTTGTGTGTTCCTAGAGTATTCTGTCTTGCAAAGCCTCAAGAAAGATCTATCTAAACTTAGATGAGTGATAAAATGTTGAATAATATTGGCTAGGAACTGATTCTGCAAGGGGTCTTTATGTTGTCAGTCCTCACTGATCATTAAGGGCTACCTAAAGGTCTGTCTATAGCTAACTTTAATCTTCTCCAAAACATGTGCCTACAGTGTAAACTTTAAAATAGAGAGGTCACAGTTGCTTGATTTTTGTATTAAATCAAATAGAATAGACAAAGGCTGTGCTTTCACGAGACAATTATACATCAATACTCTTACTTTTATTAAGTAGACATATAATATTATTCAAGAAATTTGACAACAATTACTTTAAGTAGATCATTTTAATGTAATTTCTCACAAAATATTCTTTATGAATAACTATAAACCGAGTATCGTTCATTTTTTTTATTGGTTGAAGGATTTACTGAAAAAGCAATTGAAACTCAGGCTGCATGTGCTCAGTTGCTGTTGCTTAAACCTCTCACATGATATTATCAAAATTGAGACATTTAAGTCTGCATAGCAGATCTTTCCCATTGTTCCTTCATTTTCTCATTAGCTATGTCTTATTTTTTCCACTAGCACAGTGCATTCCAAACTTTTACTGGTATTATTTGTAAATCACGTAAATGTTGAGTATTATGAGGCAGTATGGATGATGGGTTTCTGGTAGAAATTATGACAGGCAGTAAAGTCAGTCATTAAAACTTGGAAAGCAGTAGTAAGTCCTAAGATGAAGAAAAAGTGAGGAATATGGAGAGGAAATTGGGATCCAAAAAAAAAGAGGCTCTTGAATTATTAATTACAGTACAGGAAATGTAATGGGAAAGCTGGGATATTATTGAACTTTATTCAAAAGATGAAAATAATTTGCTTGTTTAGTTTCTTTATATATTGATTTTCTCCTTGGTGTAACCCTATGGATAAAATTTAGCGTGTAGAAAGGAAAGAACTCAAACCCTGTTGATGCTGCATTTTTATAAAATTATATTTTAGAACCCTTTTTTCTATTCCTTTTGTAATGATTTTCAACACTATTTTGAATAAAATTACTTAAATATCTTTTTTTGTTTGACCAGTGGTTCTTCATAAAGATTTTGTTTGAATACTATTAAAAAAGAGGTGCAAGAGGAAAACAGAATTTATTCTAACACTGCTAACACTAATTACTGAGTAGCATGCTAAAGCACTCTGAGAGCAGGGGCAGAATAAATGTAAGTAGAGAGTCCACATCTTTTCATCCCTAATAATTCTTCTCCCATAATTTTTGAAACACAATGTGGATATTTAATATTATAAGGCCTCAAGGACCATCACCCTTACCTACCCTGTATCATGTTGGCCATGGAGTTTCAGCAACCTAATTGAGCCTTCAGTGTTGTTGTGCCTGTGAAGCTGAAGATATCTTCATTAGCCATATTTTGGAGATGGAACATTTCTCTCACCTCTCACTTCCAAGGTAGCTCATTTATAAGCTGAACTTTGAGAATCTAGCTAGTTCGCTGCTAACAAATTAAGAATGGCCTGTGTGCTTCATTTCAAATTAAAATGTGTCTAATTTTAATTTTATTCACAGAAAAAAAAACAAGCAAAATATGAAGGTGTTTGCCCAGTGAAAACGCCACCTGACATTGTACTCATCTTAGTCATAATCACAAGGAGCTCTTTTTTATTTCACCTGAGATTCTCATTGCTAACTCATTCACTCCCTGTCTACATTGCTATTGTTTCTTTTACTTTTTTTTTAAAAAGCAAAGAATCAAATACATTCCTGTTCTGCCACTGATATTAATGAATTAAGAAGTATATGGCGATCTAGGAAGCAGGTGGCAGAAAGGGCTATAAAACATACGTGTAGGTATATTTTTGTTTTGCTTTGCATTTGTACCCAGCTATTATCCATTGGGATTCTGTACCCCGGTTAAAAAAAAAAAAAGTTATGATTTGGTAACAGTTTTACTTTCATTATCAGTTAGAATGAGGAGATATTTTTTTCACCTATAATTAAAAGAACAGAATTCTGCTCTCTTTTGAGGTCTATAGAGATTCAAAAGCTCATTATTACTGTTATTAAGTAACGGTATTCTTTCATCTGGATATTTTTATATTAGCTGCTCTTTTGCTGTCCATCTCACATTTACTGTTCAGCTGTTTTTATCCTCACAAATATTATATACTTTATCTTTGTAACTAAGCAAAAAGAACCCATTTACTGAGATTTTATTTCTAATAGTACTGAAGTATATTAAGAACTTTTTGTAACAGCTTTCCTAGGTTAACTTAAAATAAGGTGCATGTGAATTCAAAGAAAGAGATGGAGTCAAAACGATAGATACTTGGGATATTCAAAACAGGCTTTGTTTTCAAAATATTTCTTCTCCAAATGTTTTAGATGCAGTGCCTGAGTTTGGTATCAAAAGTTTACACACAGTGCAAACCTGTGCACATTCAAGGATAGTGTCATCCAATTGCAACTGTTTGTTGCAAGTCTGGAAATGGGTGCAAAACCCATCACTTTTAACCTCACTGAAAAATTCCTTTATAGTAGAAACAAGTCCTCACTATTTTGTCTGCCTATTTGTCAGCTCTGAAGCAGGACAAGAGACGCTGTCATTCAGGTTTGCTGATGTTAGAGGATTTTCAGATACTGTTGTTTCACAAATGGAACAGAATACACTGAAAAAGTACTAGTGCAGCCCATATCTTTCTTCTTAAAGAAATTCATTTGTTTTGGCAACAATTCTAAAAATGGTTAGCCTAAATGTTTAGTCGAAGAGTTAGCCCGGAGGGGGACAAAAGAAAAAAAAGGAACTACTTTTTCTGTATTTTGGATTTTATCATTTCAGGAAAATAATAATAACAAAACTCCTGAAAACTAAGTGCAAGGATAAAGTAGAACTAGAGGGAGAGGCGACTAATCACACTTTTCAAGATTTTCAAAGAGGCCAGTTCTAAAACTGAAGCAGTATCTACAAAGAAGTAGCTAAGCTATTTTAAATAATTGCATTCAATATGTGATAGATTCTGCAAAACACACATTTCTTTTTTGCTATTGAATCAATACATTGTCTCATGAAATAGAGTCCAAATTAGAAGTTTTTTTCTAAATCAGCTGAGCCACTGAGCAGCATGTTATTCCAGTTGTTGCCAGTGACTAGTTGTTCATTGCATCTTTCAGCATCATTTTTCTCCCACAAAATATTGTAAAAATAGATGTACAAGCCACCTAAGAAACCAGATTATATGAGCATCATTCCTTATATGGCAGCAAATCTATCCAGATGAAGTACTGAAACGCACTGCTCCTTTAATTTGGCTAGAGTTCTTAAAAGATGGTCCTAACTTTAGATGGGATTACAGGCAGAAGAGTCTAAGACACACCTCCTTTTCCTTTCCTTGTTTGTCCAGCTCAACCAACAACCTACTGCAAACCAGTAAAACGGAAGAGAAAAACACCTTTAATAACATGCAGTTCATGAAGCCTGCAAGGAAGGTGGCATGGAGACAGTTTCATGCTATTATGGCTGCAAATATCAATCACCTAAGATTCCTGGGAAACATCTATGCTGTTGCAGAACTGAGCCTTAACACATATCTGCCAACAAACACCCAGGCAGATCATCCTCCAGCTATGTTTTAGCTCATGTTTAAAAATAAACTGTGGACAACTTCCATGCTTCCTCACTCCTCCTTACCAGCATACAAGACCCATGGCAAATGTGTTAGACTTCTTTCTCCCTTTTACAGGATGAAGAAATTGCCCAGAGACTGCCTTGAAGGTTCTTACAGGAAAGAATGGAAACTAACGCTGGAACACGTCACCTCACATCCAGTTCTGCAAGTTATCCACAAAATGCTTTCTTCTTTCAGTTTATTTTTTGCATTGAATCAAATCATCAGCATCCTCACTGTATTGTATTTTATATTCATACTCCCTCTTCAAAACATCTGAAAATGCACAAGCAGTTCTACAATACAAGTGCCGAGGGAAAACATTAATTGCTCTTCTATGAACGTCAATTAAAGAACAGTTCAAGGCAAATATTTAAGATATTTTATTTTGCTCAAAGCACTGAATCATTTCCGTAATTATTTTAGCTGAAGGTTCAAGAAATGGGAGCAAGTAAACTGTAAGAACTAGGTTTGATTTTTTCTGCAATTTTTATTTTAATTATTAATCCAGGCAATGGGAGAAAATAAGAAAACAATTTCTATGCATACAGAATTTACTCTTATTGCAAATCCAATACAACAATGTATTTCCTACAGATTTTCTGTTGTGGGTAAGTACTTATTTAGAACAAATTCTTTGCTATAAAGGCAAAGAATCACTCTTGAGGCCATATGAAAATTAAAAGTCTTGAATACACAGCATTTATACCAGTAATATACTTACACGAGTAATCCAGTTGAATCAACAGGGCAATTTGTTTATGTACTATTCATTGCATTAAAACGCTGTAGAAATGTGTCCAAAAACGGTTTCCAAAAGCTGCCCTCTATTCAGTTTGTTAGATAACCATTAATAAAGGATGGGAAAATGCATGCATCCCTGTCACCAGTTGAAGAATATTTTCATAATAGTATCAGAAGGTTATAGACAAGTACAAGAAATACAGGAATGGAATATAGCAAGATTGCCTGCCATAATTCCAATAGCATAAGTGATGCATACTGCTGTCTCTGCAACCTCCTTTTGCTATCTGTGAACTTAACTGCCTGTGACACATCCTTTTATACAGACAGTACTTAAGAGGTTAGAGACAGAAGAAAGTTAGTCAGTCTCACATTTCCTTGAGGAAGTCCATAAATCATAGCCTTAAAATAATGTTGAAAATGACTACTGTATGAACAACTTCTGCAACAGTTATGTTCCGAAACTAGTAGAGTTAAGTTGTATTTGTCTAGCCTGGAAATGACCTTTTAGATGTGTATATCATTTTCAAGATAGCTTAGGCAGAGCAGGACAATGACATGTATTATTTCAACCACTCCGTTTTGTAAATTTAACCCAACAACTGGGATTCACGGGGAATATGATCTTTATATTTTTCATCTCCTGAGCATTATTAAAGTAGCAGATTTCTGAATACTTCCAGCCTTTGTTTTGGTATGCAGAGCTCTGTCATGCCCATTAGCATCTATGGCTTGCATTTGTTCCCCCAAGAAATCTGTTCAAGGTGTCTACTTACATACCAAGTCATTCTGATAGCATACGTGACGCTATTCCACTGATGTCCTGTGGAAGGGAGGAAACAAAAGAGTTAAAATGTTATACTTTAAAGAAAGGTCAGATGAGAGAGCAGTGACAGGAATGTGAAGATTCAGTGAAAAGCTGTGGCTTTTGAGCGTCATATGATTATCTGGATGTTCAGGTCAAATTGCGGAACACTTTCAAATGGAAATTTTCCAGTGCCGGACTCACAGCAGGAGTCCTCTCTACACTATGCCTTAATGATTTGCCCAAGTTCTTGCCTAAATCAGCTAAACTTTTTCTCTTCCTTAAGAAACTTAAGAAGCTCCCATATCCAATCTTATAGAAGAATATTGTGATAGCTATCCTGTGACTACCAGCTGTAAGATATGGAAGGAAGATGAATAAGGATAGAAATCTGGAAAGGATTAAAGTAGAGAAATAAATAAATAGATAAGCAAGCACTGGAATAGGTTGCACAGAATGGTTGTGTAGTGTCCATCCTTGGAGGTTTTCAATACCCAGCTGGACAAAGCCCTGAGCATCCTGCTCTGACTGAAGCTGGTCTGATTCAGTGCTGATCCTGCTCTGAGCAAAAGGCTGGGCTACAGACCACTAGATGTCCCTTCCCACCTGAAGGATTCTCTAATCAGACTTAGTTGTTAAGACAATCCCAATCCATTGATTTTTGTTTCTCTATAATCTGTTACATACAAATTGTTATTTAGCAGACAAAAGAGTAAAAATGTGTTTTTTCCTTTGTGGTTAGAATTCCTACTTGGAAGACCTATATTATTAGTCTCAACTTCATTATGTAGGTCTTTTAGTAAAACAGCTACAAAACATTGTAGTTTCTATGCCTGTTCCAAACACACCTGATAACTTAGGGCTACTCCCAAGAGATAGAAGCTGTGGGTTTAAATCCTCTGAGGCAGAATATATAAGTCTTCCATACCCTCAGTAAATGCAGTTGTCTATCTAAATGAGCTGTCAGGCAAAATAATAATAGCAATCATATTTAAAAGAAATCCAAAATAAAAAATAAAAGAATTTATTGTGCACTTCTTTTCATCATGAGTATGAAAATTTTATTTCATCTGAAATCATTGCAGTCTTCTCGCCCTAATTATGACTCAAGCTGCTTTGAAAATTTCTGTTGAAAGGTTTTCTCTTCTGAAAAATGTGGTTTCTGTCAACTTTCCCTAGGGAAAAACATTTTTCATTTGTTATTATTATTTATTTCCAGCAGTAAAATTAAAATAAAATATTTTGTTTCACATTAGGTGACTTTTTGATCAGTGGGTTGAATCATAATGTTTCACTAGGGAGTGATCGGGTGTTAATTTATGTATCTGTGTTGCAATAATGCTTCAAAGGAGTCTGGAAAGTGGGTGTTTCAGAAACAAGTGTTATCTTGGTGTATCCTCTGTTACTGTGCATCACATCAATTTCAAATTCTCCTATGACAGAGCTTTACACACATACAAAAAAAAGCAAAACAAAAAAACCAAAACCCTCCACATGATTCTTATATATCCTAGGACATGTAATAGTTTGAAAGCTTTTCACATATCAGAAATGTGAAAATTAGGTACTGTTATTTCAACTTCCATGAAGCACTATGATAATCTAGGATGACATTTCAATTTCAAATGAAACTCAGATAAAACATTTTAGCCCCATTCATACAATCAGGATTTACTAACTATAACTTTATATTGTAAAGCAGCCTTTCTTCTCCTCAGTTCATTAAGGAAATCTTGAATTATCAGACATTTCTACAAGAAATCTGACTTTCAAGTTTCACACATAGGATAAAAATCTATGGGAAGGTAAAAATATGAGCCCTGTGCCTAGAAAGCCAGCTTTCTAGGAAAAAAGAAAAAAAAGAAAATTGAATTTGGAAGTAAGGAGCGTGGGGAAGAAATAGGGCTTTGCAACAGTTGTAAGAGCTAATTAGTAGTTCATAGGCCTGTAGTTTTAATAGAACTCATTTTAATAATAAAAGTGTTATCATACCCTAAATGTCCTTGCAAAGATCTTGTAAAGGCATCACCTACCTTCTCTACCCAGTCATTCTTATGCTAAACTTTTATCACCTTTTAGTAGCTGAGTTTTGCAAATCAACAGTCAGGGCATTTACCTGCAAGCAAAAGTGAAGGGTGGAAATGTCTTATAAATCAAGGCACTAAGATCTCTTTAGATTATTATCAGCAAGTTGATGAGGGAAATCTTTATATAATCATGCGAGGTTTCTTTTTTCTTCTCATTTCCAAGCTGTGTACAGAACAACACTGGTTAATTATTCCTCAGCCAAAAGGTACTTTTTCAAAATATGTATAGCAGGAAGAAATAAAAACAAAAACTCCCTAAAAATCCTCCCCAAGTAATTCATTCCCCAGATGAAGTTCAAACCTGCATTAAAAGGAGGTAGCATAGACTTTCAATAAATGGCCTTTTGTGAAAGAAGGTAGCAGCTTCCGTGTTCTTTGTCTCTTAAACCCAAGTTCCTCCTTTATATTAATTATAGAAATTTAAACCCATGACCTGCATGTGAGAGAGCTCTCCATCAGCAGTCAAATCTGTTTCCAAAACTTTTGTATCACCCTTGGAAAATCAATAACTGAATTACAGTGGATGGCCAGATAGGAAAAGAAAAATTTCAATATCTGTTGTAGTCCTCCCTCACCTTCATTTATTCTCTTCAGTTACAGACTTTCATGCTCCTTTCAGATCATGCTGGCTCCTCTGTGGCTCCCCAGCATGATGTTCCATGTCCTAGAAGCCCTTGGTTGTAGTCCCACTCCAAAGCTATGGCCCACTCAAGCTGAACATGCTACTAGTGAAGATGTCTTTGAAGATCGCTAGCCATCAACGATTTTGAGTATGGCAAAACTTGTGATGTGAGAGCTTCAAATGTCTGCCCAGACGGTGTGACTTTTCTTTTCCCTAATCCCCCTGCACAGCATATGAAGGTAAAATATTAAGCATTCAAAGTTTACAAAAATTTGACCAGGGTAAAACTTTACTGTTAGCTTCTGAGAGTCAGGTACAGGAACAACTTTTTCTGATGTGATAAGGAGAATAATCTCCAGAAATGGCCACAGAGACTTTTCTTTCTAGACAGAAGGAAGGTACTGGACAAGAGCCATCAGCACAGAATGAGTTCCCTATGACTGCCTTTTCCTTATGAACAATTTGCTAGATGAATTCTCAGTGATCGACCAAGTGGAAACGTTGGATGCCTGTTTAGTTTAAAATCCATTCTGCTCTATTAGTCCAGATAGAAGTCAAAAGGTACCTGGTGTTTAATTAATTTTATTTTCTTTCTGGAGAGCAAGCCTGAAGGAACAAAGTTCTGAATAATTAGAGAGGCGTGCTAAAATAGAAGCAAAATGGAGGAAGGGAGTACAATCATTTAAATATTGTTCTTCTTTAATGGATTCTTGGGACAAGCCTAATATCAAAATACCGGATTTGGTTATTTTCCAATTCTTTCTTCTAAGGATATAGGAGTGGAAAATAGGAGGACACATATCTGCAGTCATCATTCTCTAGTGGCTGCATTACTTTGATCATATTCAGGAGAATATCTTTAACCATAAGTAAAACCATAAGTAAAAAATACCGTAAGCAGAAAATAAAAATAATAACCAGAAAACATGGTTTAACACAATTTGATTTAGATAGCTTGCTTCTTGTCTTCATAGTTTTTCTCATGAACAAAGATGATAATACAAGAACAACCTGGTGGTCATAAAAAGAGATATGCTAGATCAAGCTCCAAGTGTGGTCAATTCCACTTTTTATAGCTAGAGGAAACAAGGGGGCCAAAAATTCCTCAAGAGACACTTCGGAGAAGAAATTTTTATCCCCTCATTGCCATCAGAATCTGCAATCTGAACAGAGCTCACAGTGATTACGTAATGAAGAGATCGTGTCCAAGAAAAAGAAAAAGAAAAAGACATTTATTTGAACATTCACATTTAGGATTCACTGTGAAATCTCTGCAACTCATATAACATAGATTCAGTGACAGCTAACAACAGCAGAAGCATGTTAACAAGGCTGTATAAGCTGAGTGGATAATGGGAATGCTGCCTAGAATCCCAGGGGAGATGGTACAGCTAGATCACTGAGATAAATCAGGGATTCATGAGAAGAATTTTTTTCCCTGCTTTGGATGTGAATTTGTACAAACGCTGCTTCTATGTTGTACGCGCAGCATGTTGCACTGCTCTTCTGCTACAGCAATATGTGCTCAAAGCCCTGCCACTGCGAACTGTGACCTTTCAAATATACTGGCAGAATAGAATTTTCCAGATTTGTTGAAAAAAATCAGCAAAACAGCAAAAATAAAAGTTATCCTTTTGCTGAGTGATAGCAAGGATATCTTCCTCTTTATTCTTTTCTTCAGTAACGAAGACTACAAGAGTTAGTCCAATATTTGGCACCCTTATTTGATGCGTTAGAAAAAGACTAACTGTTCTTAACACCAGCAGATTTTGGCCTTCATTTTCTTTGTTTCTCTCTTTTTTTTTTTTAGCTTTTCTAGACATGTTATGAAAAAGATTTTAACCAAAGGATTTGATCTTAGCCAAACCTCTGCAACGTGCCTTTCCTATATCTTATCACAGTAAATCGGCAGAGGAAGAAAATGGATAGAATTATGCAGGCATGCATCCTCTGAGTTCAATAATCATTGGATAGAAGTCATCCTAGGCATGTTACATATATACACATTGTATTTTCATACGGAGTGTCAGATACTTAAACTATTGTTTCAAATTCTCCTAGCTAGAGATCTGCTGCTAAGACCAAAATGGGAAAATATATCATATCTAAGTCATATTGTACATATGAAGAAATCCACACATGTAGTATATTTATATAAAGTAATTATATTTGTATTTTCCAATTTTCCTCACTGAAGGAAGAAACCCAACTCTTGCTCTAAGCCAAGATAGAAGCTTAATATTTACTTTATTCACTTTTCACCTTGACAGAAGTGGAACCTCAACTGAAAAAAAAAAATCCAGCCCTAGCTCTTCATATTATTTCCCTTTTTTCCAAAGTAAGGTCCTGTGCTTATGTCAATATTAAATATCTGCCACACTAGAGGCCTTATAAAAGACATTTATATCTCAAAGATCATTTTTTCCTGAAGAAAAGTAGAACAAATTATATTCAGCAAAAAAGCCTGTCAGTTATTTTAAGAGGACATAATACAGGCAGTCCTTTCACTGAGGAATTAGAAAAGAACATTAGCACCCAATTCCTGAAAGTAAATTGCCAAAAGAATTTAAACTACCCACAGGTTAATGTAAGTAAAAATTTATCACTTGCTCAACAGCTCCCTTTCTTCAAAAACTTCTTTAGGCAGGATAATGGGTAAAACTAACAAAACAACAAGCTATTTCCAAAAGCCCCAGCTTTAAAGTTTTTTCTTCAAGCTCGGTACGTTACTCTTAGGCTTTTCATCTCATGTTTGACATATCTTAAAAAGCAGTTACATTTGGCAAAATAGTTCCTCTTCCTCTCAGAAGAGGCGAGCCACCCAGCTGTATTTCCTTACATGCATGTGTTTGTTTTGTACTAGATAGCAAATGATTATGTTGTATTTATGGATAAACACTTTACTAAACTATTCATTTTGCAGTGCTTCATCATACCAGGTCTCCCAATTAAACAGAGAATATTTACAAATAAGCCCCACAGGAATCACTTAAAGAGCAAAATATTCTCTCTCTTGGTAAAATATAAGGCAGAGATAACACTTGTAAAGTATTCCCTAATCAGTAATCTGTGCAAATATTTGAAGAATTATGACATTAGGATATTTTTAGAAATATTTCTGCAAGCTTATACCAAAGGCCTTTTCCTTTCTGTTTTTCTATTTTTGGTAAGACAATAAAGGCGTCTCACTTTTATAATTTAATTGCTAGCTGTAAAACCCCTTCCTCACACCATTTTTCTTGTGTTCCTTTACTGAAGGAGTTCCTTTCTAGGTTATAAATACTTGGAAAATATAAGATTCTACCAAATTACTCTTGTATAAGGAAGGAGATTTATTTCTTTCCAAAACATTCTTTTGTAGCTTATCTGTGCTTTGATCAAATGATTCTGAAATGTATGGCTTACAATTTGTACGCTCTTGCAAATTACAGTAAAGGACTACGATGAAATGGTCAAAAAGACAAAAAATGAACATAACTAATATTTATATATGGATTTTAACACTTTATATAGAAATAGCTGATACAGAATGTCAAAGCAAAACAGAAGTTAGGAAGCTATATTCTAAATTGAATCTATACACACTTTGAACGAATAAATGTCTTTTTATGGTATTTTAGTGTGGTACATTTGATATTTGATAGAAATCAGGAATCGGACATTTTCTAAGAACATCCTGTAATAACTTTAACAGTCAAAATAAGCAATTAACCAACCAAAAAATCTAAGCCCCAACCAACCAAATGTAACTATAGCCATGTGAACTACTACTTAACTAATCATTATGAATTTTGAAATAATTCCAGATATTTAATAAGAGTCAATAAAAGGTAACATTAAAGCTGTAATAACAGAAACGATAAGTAATGATATCTGAGTGATTAATGATGTTTGCACTAGCTTTTTTTAGTTTTATATGTTAAAATGCCACTTGATGAGGGCTGTAGTCATAAAGTCCTTGTTTAGGAATAATTACTCATAGCTACCAGTATATAAGCAAATTATGACCTGAAACTTCCTTGCGGAAATAAGTATTTGGATTTTAACAAATATGAGGCAACAGGCTGCATTAGACCCTCTTAAAAGCTCTACAACTGAATAAAGAATAAAATGAGACTGAATAGAAACGTATTCCAAAAACCACAAAATTAATTGGCATATTTTTCATATGGAATATCAGATGGAAAAAAGTACACAAACTAGGAGTAACTAATGCAGACCACTATTTTTAAAAAAGAGGAAAAAATTAATAATACTCTTATCAGAGCTTAAATTAATCAATTTTAATGCTAAAACTAACATAATACTAAGGTTATTTTAACCTGATAAGTCTTCAACACTTAGGCCTTTCAAATTGTGAATTTTAATTTGAAATGTGGACAATTTTGACAAAATTGTATTTTTCTTATTGTAAGTGTGTTTTTGTCAGTCAAGATTAAATTTATATTAAAACCTTGAAAATTAATATTAAAGTAAAGTACATTGCAATGAAAAAATCTTGAAAACTGAAACATTATCGTCTTCCCCCCCTTTTTAATTAAGATAAGAAAAAAAGAATTTCAGCATAATAAAGTTCAAGTACATTTTTAAACTATATTTTCTCCATTCTATAAAATAAAATTCTGACCTTTATAAGCTCTCCCAAAGAATAAGGAATTCCTGGGTTTGGTCACTTTTACTACATAAACAGCATAGTTCAAGATCAACTCTCCCTAAGTTGTGCTGTGTCCCAAGTGCTGGCAGCCGATGGCCAGCTTGCTCCAAGGGAGGCTAAGTACGCCAGCAGCCCGAATGATAGGTGGCTTTTAGGAAGCAGAAGGGTCATGGAGGCATTACACCAGAAATTGTACCCCGTATCAGCTTTCTACTTTTTCCAACATAGGAAAGATAATGGAAGGAAAACTATTATGAATTATTTTAACATATGAAGAAAAGTGAATATGGTGAAAATGTTTATATTATAGTGAGCAGTTATAATTAAGCAATTTAAAGAAAAAAGGTCTGAAAAACTTCCTTTAAATTTCAGAGAAGAGGGTGGGATTTCTAGTGGGATCAGTTCACTGATACTGAAATCCTAGGAAAAGGCTGACAGATAGATATACTTCCGCTTGTCGATGTTTCTGCAAATTGTTGCTCTGAAGAACATAAAGAAGCAGGTTCAGAAGTGAGTGAACTAAGCAGAATTTTTTTTAAGCAGAATAGATGAAAACAGTTTTGAATGTTAGCAAAGTTTCACTTAAGAGATCTCAGTAAAGGACCCACAGAGGTTTCATAATGGCATCTCTTTAGAGACAAAGCAAACACAAGAACTTTCTTTTCTGTCTGAGATATATAGTTTGTGTACTGAACTTAATATCTTTGTCTGCTATTACCTTCTCACTTTATTTCATAAGTGTTTGACCTACATGGATAATAAAATATGTAATAGTTTTATAAGAGGTTATCCAAACAATAAATTATCCCATTTCATCACTAAATTACAATGAAGTTTTTTTTGTCTATTCTTCTCTTAATATTTTCCTTAGGGATGTAAAATTACCTTATGGAATAAACAACAGCTCTCTGAAAAGACACTTAGCAGTAGTTCAGGAGTGCTTCATTTTAAAATCCCTCTATGAAAATTCCTCCTACCGGTTTGCATCCATCTGCGGTTGTTGTCCTTCCCAAGTGTTGTTACTAGTTTGACTGTCCTACCCCAGCAAGAGGGTATCCAAGAGAGAATTCATGTAAGGTTAAGGCAAGAATTCTGCCAAAGAGGAGTTACATCATTTCACTTCTGGATCATTACTAATCTTACTCTGAGTTTGGAAATAATGATTCCAATGATAATGAGCTGTAGGGAAGGAAAAAAAAAAACTTTTCTGTACTTATCTGTTACCTATTTTACACGTCTGGGAACCAATCTTTCTTAGTTTATCAACACTATCCTTGCTAAATTTGAAGATGCCTTTGTGAAATCTAACCCCCTCAAAACTGATAGGGTTTTTAATTATTTCCTTTTATCTCTTTAAATATCACTGTAACAAAATTCATCACTATGTTTATATATAATATATGTCTGCATAGTTGTATATAGGTGGATACAATATATTTTCATTCACATATGTCAACCTGCAATTGACCAGCTAAGACTAGCAATTCTCAAAAGCATAAGAGGGCTTCTTTTGCTTAGTATAGGAGCAAGACTTCCAAGAAAAGGATTCTTTAGTTAGCAATCTGATCTAAGAATTTTCAAGGACATGGAGGACTTTTATCCAAACATTTTCCATTCACTCTGTTTCCAATATAACATCAAACTATACAACCTAACTATATTCTAATGTCTGGGATCCACCCCTTTCTCAGAGATCTGCAGTTTATTCCATTCGGAGTTTTATTGCTTTAGTTTATTAGCATCTACAAGATGATTAGACTCTTCACAATTTAAACAGATGGTTGATACAGCCCCCCAAAAATTCCTGCACTTAGTCATGTAATTAAAAACATAATAAATTCTTAACTTAAAAAGTTTGTGAAAAAAAAAGCGAGAGTTTCACTAAAACTTTGATGGTGACCCTTTTCAGCCTCAAGAGGGTTTTCTATGGAAAATTAGCAAGAGTGAGACTGAGTGAGCAGAAGTAAAACACAACCAAAAAGTGCAACACATAGCCCAGGGTAGCTGATTGCCCAGGAACGACAACATCCAACAGTAATGTAAGAGATTCAAATGCGAGTTCCTTGCCTCAGTGAAAATTAAAATCCCTGCTCTTTCAGTAAGTGAGAGCTATGGCTGTCCTGAAGTTGGAAAGAGAACATTTGTTTCTCACTGAAATTCAATCAAATACAGTTAACTGGCAAAACAATTTTGTTTCATGGAATGATTCAGGTCTTTTGTGGACATTTTTATTATAGACAGCCCATGACTGGTTCTCCTCTCAACTCTGAATCCTTATATAGGGACCTTCCCTTACGTAGGGAAGAAATGAAATAGAATGGGCAAGATTTTTCAACCTTATCCTTTTCTTCTACTACATATGATTCTTCATATCTTTGTTTTTCATTTTATTTCACACTCTCTTATCAGACTGCATTGCTCATCACAGCTGTGACCTTTGATTTTTGTCATAGGTTAAGAAAATAGATTTCTGATGTGTGCCACTGACGAAAAAATGTTTACTTTGCAAAATGGAATTAGTCTTCCAATACCATAATTCATAAAAGGATTCTTCCTATAGTTATGTAAGTGGTCTTCTCTTCAGAGCTAATGCTGGAAAGCTGCCCTGAACTTTCCCTTCTCTGTTTTTCTTTCTCTTGTATTCTTCCATCTGAAATGCAATATGGCTTTCAGACAAGTCTTGAAGGAGGTAATGGACTAAATTAGAGACAAGAACCAAATATAAGGTAACTGACATAGAATGGCAGTAACAGGAATATGTGGGTAATCTAGCTCAAATCAAAAGATCAAGAAGGAGAAGTCTGCCTGAAGGAATTGCACCCTGCACAGCAATTTGAAAATAAAATTTAGATAAGTATCATAAATAGAAAGAATTCTGATTTTGCATTCAGCATTTCTGCTGCCTTTTGGATTATGTAGGTAGCTTTGAGAATTTGAGGTTGCAGCTTGAGCTATAACCTTATCATCACTATAATCGGTGTTCTAAGTTTTGATCCAGTTTTGCATCTAGAAGAGTAGATATTTTGCAAATTGTCTAAAATATATGAAGCTAAGAAAGAAAAGCTTTTCCGAAGGACAGTATTTGTTTTAGAATTCTAACCTAAGTGAAAAACAGAAATCTTGTGAGTTGCCTTTCCAGAATATTTTTGAAGCAAGTACTTTTTCAATAATCATCTTCTCTCTATATTTAGTCTCATTTCAGAATTACCCCCTAAGTATACTTTACCGAATCTGTATTTATTTATTTGTATTATGTTAGCACAAACCAAGGTCAGCATTAAAATCCAATAATCTCATGTTTTTGTAATAAAACCTCTTGGAGAAGAGGTTAATTGTGTCTCTCTGTCTATGTCCATATATCATTATGCCACTGCATACAAAGGGGTTTTAGAAAAAAAATCAGAGTTTGGTTATTTACCACAAAATGAGAAGCAGGTTCTTTCTATTGGCTCAGTTTATTTAGAAAGTTATCTAATCTTTAATATACTTTTCAAAATGTGTGTTTAATCAAGGTTAGTCTGGGGATGCAATAAAACTAGAAGCCAACTTAAAATTGATACAAGAAATCTTAGCTGAATAGTGTAGAAGACAATGAACTACTTAATGAAGATGCTGAAGTAGTATCTTCATCTGAAAAAAAGATGATGAACCACTATCCTCTGAAAAAATATTAACTTCTTTTTTATTATAAACTAGGTGAGTAAAATTTGGAGAAGTAGAGTTGTGTATATGCTGAATACTCGTGAAAGTTATCTTGACATATGATTAGCTGCTATGGAAGAATTTTATAAATATCACATTAAGCCATAAATCTCAATGAACTGGTGGAAGATATTGCAGTATAGTTCTTCCTGAGATAGCTATTCATATTAACCTAGTATAGGATCACTAGGGATATTATTTACTCTCATTTCATGCTCTTCAAAAACTCTTTGCAGATGAGGTGAGAATCTTAAAATTAGTCTTTATTTTTCCTCAGTAGGATTTATCTTTTTCTTAAAAACGAAACAAATCAGCAAGAACAACAAAAGTCCTAGCATATAATTATGGAGATCCTGCTTGTAGCTCTATAGTTAGGACTGAATTGTGTTGTACTGCAAAGTTTAGACCAGAAGGATGGCTAGCAGTCCTTTCTGCTTCCATATATTGCATTGCATTTTGCAGCATAAAGAAAGGCAAAGTATTTCAAATTTTAAATGAGGCTGCTAGGGTTGATTACTCTCTAGGAATACAAAAATTAAACAGTGAGAGAATTTTAGACTGGAAACAAAATAATGAGAATGCTTATCAATTCCCTATTGTATTCAAATTTAGTGTTCACAAGAGCATGTAAAAGATGTCAGTATAAAGCACAGACTGCAGCTTGAGATTAATCTAATTAGAAATATTCCATTTTCAGAATGGCCTTCTGGGACCCAGAATTTTTTATTCATTTTAACTCACTATGAATTAAGGGAAAGGTTCATCACAAATCACTTTCTGATCTGTGAATCACGAGGGATAAAAAATACAATCTTCTGTGGAAATCAAGAGCAGTCAAAGTTATAACATTAAAACCCATTTTAAAAACTATTTGAGAACAAGTAAATGGTGAAAATGAAGCAGGATTATACAAGTAGAAACAAAGTAGAAATAGGGTAAATCTTATAAACTTCACAAAAGAAGTTTTACAGAGGTAAAGTCCAATAGTGTGACAATACTCAAGTCTTCATCCACTCTCTAATGATTCTGACTGAAAGACAGGATCTCATGAAATATGCTGGCACCAGTGTAACTCTCCTGCTTAAGGGCCCTGGCAACCACAGCTATGGCACATTTTCTATTTCTATTGATTTTTTCTAGTCACTTTAGTGCTAGCAAACATTGTCAGTATCACGACCCAGGAACTTGCATCATTTTGGGTAGTTGAAGTGTGGGTACAGACCTCAGAGTTCAAACTGTCTTGCTGCTTCCTCTTCTATTCAAAAGGAATATTGATGCCAGAACTGTGTAAATACGAGAGCAAACCAAAGAGAGAGAGAGCATGGGTGCCTACGTGCATGTGAGAGACAAGATGAGTATGGGGAGGACAAGAAAAGACAAATGTGACATGCAAGGGAGAGGGACAAGTTGGACATTTTATATCATATTATATGTAAATATGTATTACTATAAGCAAATCCAAAAAGCATCTGAATATCTTCTGTCTGAATTATACCATAGGCTTGTTTACTAAATATTTTGTTTTTATTTGGAGAAAACCAAGGATCTCAAACAGATTCTTGTTTGAGTAAAGCAGCACGGCTCCATTGTCTTTTATGGAAGTACGCTGCTTTATAGTAGATGAGAATATCATCATCTACACAATCACTGTCAAATCTCTATCAAAATTACTGCTCTCATTTGCAAGACTTTTAGTACTGTACTTTCCACAGATGGGATTCAGGTATACCTTTCCTCTGAGACTGAAAATGTGGATTTCAGAATTCTAGAACTGACTAAGATTGTCTTAGAATGTCTGACTTCACATAATAACAGCTAGTTCTAGCAGAAAAATAAAGTTTCAATCTTGGATCACTCAGCTATTTTAGAGCAGATATTGTTTAAAGAAAATCATATAAACTCACCTGTCCTCCAGAGCTGCAAGAAAATGGATCAACCCTGTTTGTGATTTATCACATTTATTCCTAAATCCTCAAATGATTAGGGTTATACAACCTAGCCGCAAAACTTACCCCAAAACTTGGGTGTTAAAAAGTTTCTTTAACTCTGTGTTACTAATATCTTACTTATTAATGAACTATCTATCTGAATCTTCCTCATCACAAATTAGCAGGTTACTTCTTAGTCTACCCTGTGTAGACATGAATAGGAACTGGTGACACATCCTTCTTAGCAAAAATATTTACATATTTGAAGATTTAACTCTTTTTTACTATATTTTTTTCTAGAATAATCCATGTTCTTTCAGTATTTCCGCAAAGTTTGTAAACCATTAACCACTTTTACTTTTCTCTTTTTCCAGTGTGTCTGCTTTTTATAAAATCACATACCAGTTGTATGGTAAGTCCTTCTGATTTGCAGAATGTCATTCTGTACTTAATGTTATCTCTTTCCTCCCTTTAGAAATTCTTTCTATGGTACCCAGCGACCTGGCTGAAGCTATTTCTATTATTCTGCTTCACTCATATTGATTTGCAGAGAATTACAAAGTTGATACTTTTCGACAGTTTCACCCAAATATGTACTTACAAATGTTTCCTTTCTTTTACTCAGAAGCCTCTTTCAGATAGCAGAGCCTAAGTTCTCCTAGTGCCTATAAAAAAAAAATTGCTCTCAGCATTGTCTTCTAAAACTTACTGGTAGGCTGTGTCTGTTTACAATGCTCATCCAGCAGACATCCTTCTTTCAGCAGAAGGCCATGTCCTTCATGACTAGACATTTAAAATAAGGTGCATCAGTCTTATTTTCCCCTATGATGATACCACTTTGTTCTAATTCCTTTTTATCTTTATTTATAGGCTTTTAATACGTCTACTTCCTACTTCTTTCTGAGCTTCAGAGAAAACAACTTTTTTGTATACAGTAGAAAATCTTTTCTCCCTCTCTGTCTTTCTGTACCTCTGATCTAGGCCACTAAATGTCTGTGAGGCCAATTAAGTTTTGTTTGTGCACTAAGACTTCTGGTCCTTTCTTTTTTTTTTCTTAATGTGCCCTGCACTGGATATAGATATGTATTTTGCAAGTTCAGCCATTATTCTTTATCCTATGTGTTATCTAACCATCACAAAAGCATGACTATCTTAAAATAATAAAGAATTTTTATATTTGCTTATCCAGTACCCATACTCTGATGCAGCTAAAGCGTCTCACATATAGCTTTCTCTTTTGGTCCTCACTCCGTTGTACTGTGTGACTACTAATCCAAAATCAGTTTGCTTCAAGTCACAGCAGCCGCTCACACCCCAATCTCCTTGAAACAGGCCAAATTCAGAAATTTTATTTTGTTAGGACAGCAAAATGTATGTACGTTTACGAATGTGTGCATTCCTACGCATATAACCTATAGAGATATTACTTAATAATTTATCAAGATATTACTTGTGCTAGGCATATTTCCTAATTATCCTTCACTCACTCTGGTTCTTGTAAGAAGCACTTAAACCAGGAATATAGCCTCTAGTCAGCCTTAAAGATACACATGACATCTATAAATTTAGTTTGATTACATTTGAAAATCCCAAGTGTCAAGCATGTGTCATATCTCAGTATAATGTCTTTTGAATACTATACATTCGCAAAACATCATATTTGTCAGAATTTCTGTTCATTTTTTACCCTAAAACTTACAATATATATAGTCTTTATCACCTTTCATCTCCAGCTTCTGTTCTATTCTTTTGCATAGACTGTGCAATTCTGTTTCTGCAGTAAATTGTCTCTGAGAAAAAAGGATTTTGCTTTTATTAAGATAGGGTGAATATTGAAAAGCGTTTTCTGCACATGCTTGCTCAATTTTACACCAGAGTTTTATTTGACTATACTTCTGCTTATTCCCCGCAAGTATTCCTACAAAAAAGCTTGCCAAACAGAAAATAATCGATCATAAAAAATAAACATTAACTGAGTATGGGGTTCAAAGGTTTTAAAAAGCAGTAAGAGTACTTGGCTACCTAGGAAACTCTCAACGTCTTGTGGCAGGGATATAGTGATGAGATATTCCAAGCAGAATATCCCAGGCTGGGGCTGCCCTGGCTGCCCCCAGTGCCCGCTCCTTCGGGGCGGTGGGCTGGGCCCTGGCGGCGAGCCCCGGCTGAGCTTCCCCGGGGAGCTGCCGCCAGTGCCCTGGCCCCCGGGAGCAGCCGGGCCCTCACTGCGCCCTATGCCCTCACCTCAGATACTATCTAATGCATCTGGCCTGGAGATACCCAGGCTGGGGATTTTCCCACTTCCATCACAGGGAGACTGTTGCAAGGCAAATAGGATCCTTTGGGCTTCCAGGAAATTTTCCACCAGTTACCGCACTGATTTTTTTCTCTGTGCATATATGCAGTTTGGAAGTACGATGAACAATACAATCTCTTTTTCAAAGACTAGAGAAAACACGTGTCTGTAGAACGGAAATTGTTTCAATCTTCAGACTCCATGCATGTTGATTCTAAAGAATACTGTTTTTTCATGGATTTTTCTAAACCGCAATAAGCATACCACTCTCTAAGGATCTAACATCTGAATGAGATATTGAGGTAGAACAATTTCTGGGCAGACACAAAAGTACAATTTTTTAGTATAATCCTGAAGAGCAATATGGTCTAAGGCCTTTTTAATGTAACTGTTCCTGTAATTCCACACACAAGCTACAATCAGCATATATAATTCTACAAAGTCAGTAAACCATAGAGAGTTTCTGAACAGCACAGCTAACTTCTGCAGGAGATCACTAGTTTCACTGACTTTAGACTGTTACAGGTGGTCCTATTTTTGCATGAACAGACTAATTTGAAGTAATTTCTCTGTTCCATTAACCTTTTGAAAGCTTCTTCTCATGTTAGATATGAGAGTGAATTAAATTTTCCACCTATCTTTCACAAAACACAATGAATATTGTGCAAATAAAAACTGGAAGGGATGAAAGGAGGGGATGAAACCTCCTATTTGAGTTTTCCTTCATTTCTCAGGAAAAATAAATAGCAGTGCAGCTTTTCTGTCTTATCTCTCACTCACTTATTAAGGTGGAGAAAACCTTACGATTGGAGACTTGAGACAAAACAAATGCTAAAGAGGAACAGCATGAACTGCTTTCTTGTAACACAAAACAGTGTAGCGGAGACAGTCAAGAGCACCAGCAGATAGGCTTCATGTGCCCCTTAAACTTTCCAAGGAGTCAGGAGGTGGTGTCGCTAGACAGCTGTGGGGCTCCCAAATATGAAGCACAATTTGCATAGCTAAAGGTGGATTTAGACAGGAGGCAGCAGATATGCAAGCCCTCTTATCAAATAAATAAATAATATATCAAGCTGAGGCAGCAGATATACAAGCCCTCTTATCAAATAAATAAATAATATATCAAGCTGTCAGAAGAAAAATGCCTTTGTATAAAAAGGCTAAATAGAGAAATATCTCTTTTTGGAAGGAAGAGCAATCAACCTACATTGTAGGTTAAGAAAAAGCAACTAAGCAATAATATACATTTTTTTTCCTGCTATAATTTAATAGTAACTGGGATTTTCCTGCTCTCAGGTCCTACTAAGCAAAGGATATGCTATTAGCCATTCTGTCCCACTCAACAATCTCAATGGCCCAAAAGAAACACTGTGTGTTCCCTGTTCTTCCCTGCACAGGGTAGCCAGTTGCTAAGCTAACACTCTGAGCCTGCGGCTCTTACTCTTACATGTGCACCCTGTTCCACTTGTGCATTCCTACGATTTCTGTTTCATCATCTTTCTATTGCAAATAGACAACCTTTCCTTGGAATTTAACCTTTTATCCATTAATATTTCCTCTCTTCTGTCATCCTTACATTATTCTCTTTCTGCAAGCTTTCACTGTGATAGAATGAACGTATTTCCTTAATGAAGTAGTTATAATATTGGCATAAGCTTTATGGTAGAAGTATACTCTGTGGAAGAAGTGCTACATTTTTCAGAATTTTAGATGAAATTACTTGTTTTGTAGAAGTAGATTAGGTTCATGTTTGTCTTGCAATTATTTCCAAGCCTTTCTGCATTCTGACTGTCAGGTCCCTGAGTGCATCCCCCTTTTAAGGGTTTAGTTGGCTAAGTTAAGGCTGGCTGAGTTCAAGGTCAGCTCCTTTGCTGATAAGAGCTCTGAAGAAAGCTAAAAGCAAGGCTGCCTCTCCTTTCCCTGTGGAGCTGTTTTTAAGTTGAGGCTTCACCACTGACCCCTGCGTGTGCTACACCGCAGCTGTGCAGCAGCTACATCTGCACCTGGTTGCTTACCTCTGCGAGTCTGGCCCTGACCTGAACACCCCGGCTTGGCTTCTCGGCTTGACTTTGGACCTGCCTCATCACTATTGACTTGTTGAGTGACCACTGGACTGTCTAACCCTAATCACTGTCTCTGGCCATGATCCTGACCCAGACTTGATGCTCTGCATCCTGGCTCCTCGTTGGTAAGGTCACCACTGGCACCAGCTCCGTTATTGCACTTTGCTCCCAGCTCACCTTCCCTTGCGAAGGAGCTGGCTCTTGCTGCTCCTTAACACTGACCATTGGTGGTACTAGATTTGTCTAATTATTAATCATAACAAGAAAAGGAGACTGCTATCATATCCTTACTCTCTCCACTTACTTCTGTGATAGGTTCTTTCTCTATACCTGCCACAACCAAAGTGCTGTACTGTACTGCGGACATGCTAATCTGTGGCTTTCCTTTCAAACTTAGCGTCACTCCTCTGTCTGACACTAGGCCATTTGCCTTTCATTCTCATTCTAAGCTCGTTATCTTTCCACCTTTGATCCTTTCCATCTGCTTTGGGCTCATTCTTCGGACACATATTCCTTCAGAGAGGGCATCTTAGGTGACAGAGGGACAATAAGCATGGATTAATAGTATTATCAGTCTTGGATAGATGGCAAACAGCTGCAAAAATGGCTGCCTTCTAGATTTCAATGGCGGTCATAGGGTTCTAGGGCTCAGAAAGTCTTTGATAGAGGCTCAAAACTTAGAAGGAGTCAGTCCCTCAGATTTGATTTTTACACATTTCAAGTTTGCACTGTGTAAAGTAAAGGGTCAGAGGAGATAGAGTAGTCTTGCTTTAGGAGATAGAGTAGTCTTGCTTTTGATCTCATGATGGCATAGCAATATGCATATTTACACTGGAGCTCAGGCAGTTGTTATGTAAGTGCAAAACCAATTGGAAGAACAGAGTATCATGTCAACTGATTGAAGAGAATGAACAGGAACACTCGCACGTCCAGGGGCTTAGACAAAAATTTTTTTATATCAAATTGATAGATAGTTTGGCTGGGAGAAAAGAGAGATTTTTGAGCCCAGGCAGCCCCTTTCAGTGTAGTGAAGTAAAAGGTACTTTATCAAAGCTACAACTTCCTGCTTTCAAAAGCAGAACTATGACTGTTGCAGGATTTTTTCCCATGACTTCTACACATGCTTACACTTTAAATGTATTTTTGAAGGTGGCACATTATCAATTTGTCAACCAAAATGTCTTCAGTTCTTATCTGTAAAACATGTATTTTAACTAAGAGGGAATAAATCCATTAGAAATTAGTGAAAGCAACTACGGTTGCCTCTGGTATAAGCACTTTTAGTTGGGCAGATGAGATTAGTATTATGCGATTCTCAGTCTAGGGATATCTATAGAAGTAAACAGTGGCTAAAAAGTCAAGAAAGGAACAGATGTAAAATGGTGAAAAAAACTAAACTTTTTTTTGTATCAGACTGATAGGCACTATGGCTAAAGATAAAATGAGATTTTTCACGTTCAGCAAGCTTTTTTAGTGCATCCAGTTCCCCATCCCTGAAAGTCTTTGGAAGGAAGCATATCAAATGCCTTACTGAAGTCCAAACACATTAGAATCTACCTCATTTCACTTTTCTAGAAAATCAGTTATCTCATCAAGTTATCTTATTTGAAAAAGCATCTTATCAGATCTTAGTCCTCCAGAGCACAGCTTTGTTCATGAGTTATTAAAAAGCCAGCAATGTTCTTGCATCTCACCTGGTCATGTTTAAGAAATCTCAGTCACTTTAATAATTTCTGGGTGAGTCTATGAAAAAGCAAAGATACAGAGTGGGTAGAGCTCATGCAGAGGCCTGAAAACTGGAGGGATTCCAATCTTTGCAAAGGCAATAAATCACATATAGAATTCCTCTAATTGTTATACTAGTCAATAACTTATTCTATTCCAAATGTGCTTCATATTTAGTTAACATGGAAGCAATTCTTTGTGTTAATTTTAGGTATACTGCTGCCTGGGGTGGGAGGTGATCAATGTATTTGGAAATGATTTATTTCTCGTACTGTAAAAATAAAAGAAGTGATGCTTGAGTGGTAAAAAATGTTTAACTTCTTCCACATGTACTTCAAATTCCTGCAACTCTGAGTATATTTTTCAAAAGCACAACAATGAAATTTAAAATTTAAAATTTTTGCCTTTATTTTTCATAATGCTTAGTTTACCCAGAGCTATTTATGTGAGGTGATTGAGAGCAGACGGCAAGAGCATCTGCACAGATGTGCAAAAAAAAAATTTAGTCATAGCTGAAACCACCTATCGATAAATGAAATTACTGACCAGCAGTTGTTGCCTGACCTGTATCCATCAAAATGTCAAACCAGATATAGGTAGACAGCAGGGACGCACTCTAGAAAGAATAAGGAATACATAAATCTCTGACACTGCACCATGCTGCTTCAGGTAATTGGGATATGGTAGGAAATTCGGTACTGTATATGTCTCCAAAAAAAGGTAAAATTGAATAAAAGCAGTACTAACTCATTGCTTGTTTGTTTTTAAAGCAGATATTCTAATTATTAATAAATGATCCATTCTCATATTCTACTGAAAATAGTTTGGAGTAAATGAAATCTTATCACTGAACAGTTCTACAGAATTTAAAAAAGCAATAATAATGATGAATAAAGAATTTTTAGCCAGCCTGAAGCATTAAGATCTGTGATAGCCCTACTCTAAAATTGTAGAGAACAGTTCAAAAATTCAATTTTAAGGCTCTTTTTCTGTAAATACGTTCTATAAATGATTTCTGCAATACTCTATTAACTTTTGCAACATTATGTTGGTTTAATTTATTTTATATTCTGTAGGATTTCCTACATGACTGTTACTAATAGGAAATACCAGTATCTCTAGGTCATCAAGGTTAGCTTTCTACCTACACTGTATATAGACCAAATCTAGCCATTTTCTGGTTGTCTTTATTGGTAACTCATATTACAACTACCAAACATTACACTAATTCCAGCTTTTTTGCAGCCATTCCTTGTCTCTGCAATATTAATACCAGAACTTTTTTCCATCTGCTCTGTAAACAACAAACATTCACAAAGTTCTTTCATCCTCAGTTTTAATACACAGAATCTTAAATCTGTGAAGTTTCAAGGCTATTGCTAAAGTTCCAGCTTCTGAGATACCACACTACTGTCAGAGATCATGGAAGCCAACAGAAAAAAATTTTCATTTACTTCAGTGAACCAGGGCTCAAAGCTCTTTTCTTCTTAAGTCTCATCCCTACCATCTACCAGAGTAACTTTATGCAGAAAGGAGAGGTCCATCCATATTTAGGAAGTTGTTCATTTGGTTAAGAGTTTGTGGAATAAGGGAGTTAAAACTGAGGAAGATTCATCTAAGGAATAGAATTAGTATTTGCTCAACTTGATCTTTAATGCCTATTTAAAAAAAACCCCGCCATTAAAATAAGTATTAAATATTGATCAGTAGAGGTACTACATACGAGACCAAATGTGTTACTAACTTTACTTTCCACTGTCATTGCCAGATTTTTAAACAGTGCTCCTTCAATGTCAGTAGTTTGAGACTGAAATTAACTGACACAATTTCAGTTACTTAAAAGTAACTTAATACTTTCGGTTATTTTGATAATAAAACACAACACGATTTGCGGAGGTTGTGTGTATAGTTCTGACTGTAGACCTGTGTAGGTCCCTTTTTCATTTTTTCCTAGTTGGATATGTGATATCGGACAATCTGACATTGGACACGTCTGATATTCATGTACAAAGTACATTTTCTTGAATTTTAGTTTTAATGAGTCATCATATGAAAATTTGCATCTAAAGTTCATTATTTGGCCTTGCTTAGTCTTCTTCTTATAAATTTTTGGTCGTCTAGCCAGCGAGCAGATACAATATCATAAGACTTAGGTGATCTGTTGCATGTCATGAATAGCAAATATCAAGCAATGAATATACAAAGCTAACATTTACAAATAAGCTTCAGTGAAAATTATTCTTTCATGCTTGTCAAAGAATACCTCTGAACGTTAAAGATAATAGAAAAAAAGTCCAAATCAGTTCATGAATAATTTTCTAATAATAGAATAACATTAATTAAGGGTGGATATTATTGATGATAAATGCTCCAAACTTTCTCAATTACCTTTTGTACACCTACAAATCAAATCTGCTTTCAGCTCTTTGCCATGTTGTTTCCCATAGAAGATATACTCTCTAATTGTAGTCCTCTGCTTCCTGTATTCTGAGGTAGAATCAAATGATTCTCCAGCTTTCAGTGAGTTCCAGCATCAAAGTGCTAAGTGGGAGAATTTAGTAAATCCCACAGGATTCATCTCCTTACAGAATTTTTTTTCTAGGAGCTATTCTCTACTAAGCCTTGCAATCCCTTACAAGGAAAGCAGGGGAACAAGGAGAACAACACTGTAAGAAAATCCCTTGCAACAGCTGAGGAAAATGGATGAGCCTGGAATTAGAGGAAGGAGGAACAGAGACCCATAGCAGCCATTACTTAGAGACTTACGTGAGTCAGGAACAGAGAATAGAACAGATATTCATAGGAATATCTTGGGGAGAAATGAGAAGTTGATCAAGAAACAAGATGTCTGATATGAGTTAGAAGTAAAGTAGCAACAAAGAGTGCTGCAGAGTGTAGCAACCTAGATTGAATTTTTAAAATAAGGAGTTCAGTGCTAATAAAACAGTAAAAATGTATAAAAAGGTCTAAATGTATAGGGCCTAAATGAATAGTACATACAAAGCCCTACCTTCTCCAAGGACCACACAGATTATTATTCAGTCTGTTTCTTAAGAGTCTCTACTTATCTATCTTCAGTTTATCCTTCAGCTGGTATTCTCTTAAAGATTTCCTAGTTTCTGCTTCTCTGCCTATAATAGGTCTTCATATTATAAACCAGATCACTAAATTTGGAGTAGTTACAGGTAAATTTCATGCTTTGTGGTACCTATACTATCTCTTTAAGTATTTGGAAATAAACTCTATTGCCTATCTTTTGAAAGGAGTCGCTATTTGCATTAACTACCCTGTAATTCTATAGGAAAAACACAACCGTAATAATTAGGTAAACAAATAGAGCATATAATGGTGGATAAACTGGCGAATTGAGAACTGGCTGGATGGCCGAGCTCAGAGGGTTGTGGTCCGTGGTACAGAGTCTAGCTGGAGGCCTGTAGCTAGTGGTGTCCCCCAGAGGTCAGTCCTGGGTCCAGTCTTGTTCAGTGTATTCATCAATGACCTGGAGGAAGGGACAGAGTGCACCCTCAGCAAGTTTGCTGATGATACTAAACTGGGGGGAGTGGCTGACACACCAGAAGACTGTGCTGCCATTCAGAGGGACCTGGACAGGCTGGAGAGGTGGGCGGAGAGGAACCTTCTGAAGTTCCACAAAGGCAAGTGCAAGGTCCTGCACCTGGGGAGGAATAACCCCCTGCACCACAACAGGTTGGGGACTGACCTCCTGAAAAGAAGCTCTGCGGAGAAGGACCTGGGAGCCCTGGTGGACAACAAGTTGGCCATGGGCCAGCAATGCCCTTGTGGCCAAGAAGGCCAATGGTCTCCTGGGATGTATCAGGCAGAGTGTTGCCAGCAGGTGGAGGGAGCCCTCTCCTCAGCCCTGGGGAGGCCTCACCTGGAGTCCTGTGTCCAGTTCTGGGCTCCCCACTACAAGAGAGACATGACATCAACTGGAGAGAGTCCAGGGGAGGGCTGCAAAGATGATTAAGGTACTGGAGCATCTCTCCTATGGGGAAAGGCTGAGAGAGCTGGGCCTGTTCAGCCTGGAGAAGAGAAGACTGAGAGGTGATCGCATCAGTACGTACAAGTATGTGAAGGGAAGGTGTCAAGAGGATGGGGCCAGACTCTTTCCCATGGTGACCAGCAACTGGGCAAGGGGCAACGGGTGCAAACTGAAACACAGGAAGTTCCGTCTGAACATGAGGAAAATTTCTTTCCTGTGAGGGTGACAGAGCACCTGACCAGGTTGCCCAGAGAGGCAGTGGAGTCTCCTTCCCTGGAGATATTCAAAACCTGCCTGGATGTGATCCTGGACAATATGCTCTAGGTGACCCTGCTTGAGCAGGGAGGTTGGACTAGATGATCTCCAGAGGTCCCTTCCAACCTCAACCATTCCGTGATTCTGTGGTTCTGTGATAATATTAATAAACTGTGACAGGCATCTCCCACATGCTTCACATTTGGCTGTCTAAATAAATCAATACAATGGGAGAGATCTAGTTAAGATGGGATGAAAATCTAGTGCTTTATGTTTACAGTAAGTCAAAACATAACAGTCCAACTTTATTATGTACAGTGTGGTTCATGCAAATTGTTTCCCAAAGGTTTTACAGAGGTAGATAATACTCTTTCAGAGTAAGCTAATAATAACTGAGAGAGAAATGATGGCCACAATCACATCCTTCTTTCAGAGGTGTAAACTGAGACTAACACTACTGAAATCGATATGCTTTACTATGACACAGAATTAGTCAGAGATTAGAATCAGGCCTTAGTTAGGTAACAGAAACTATGTATTTTGACCTGAGAATTACAATAGAATGGGAAGTCAATGAGGCAGAGAGATACAGGAAGGCGATTTTCAGACAGCATGAAACTGAAGGGAAGGGAGGAAGCATAAAGGAGCAAAGCAATCTGGAACAAGCCCATAAATGTTTTTAGATTCAATAGGAGCAAACGGAAGCCCCACATAAAACAATTGTTAGAGTATATATGTGATGCTTAAATCGTCACACTCTGGAACTCAGTAGGAGCTTTTCATTAGCTTCAGAATTTTACTGTCTGTATCACAAATCAGTGATTTGATGCTGGGGCACAGACATTCCTCAGGGTAGCAGAAGAAGAAATAGACGAGTGAGAAGGGGTAAATGAGGATTTTAGCGGAGTTAATATTGGAATACTTGCAGACAAGGAAAAAAAATAGAGAGGTATGAGCTGCTGATTCTTCCTACAGCCACTGGCTGAGAAAAAAAAACCAAAACATTGTCAAATGAAAACAAACTTTTCCATCATTTATTTCCAGAAGTTCATGTTTCTTCTATTTCTGCTGGGAGCTTAAAAGTACTCTCTCATCCTTGGTCAAGGTGGAAAGGACATTTTAAAGGAGTCTTAAAAGTTAACAACTACCCATCATGCATTCCGAACAGAATCTGCCATTCTTGCAGTGCAATGTGCCTGTCTGTGACAAGCTTGTGATTCCAAAAGGTCTCTGCAGTATTCACTTAAGAGCGAATGCATTTGGGAGATCGATACCTTTGCCTATAGGCCTTACTGAAAAATAACCAATGCATATACAAAATCAACTCAGCAAATGTGATTGTGAAGACTACCAGGCCATTACACAGAGGAATGCCTAATTGGACTGGCTGTCTATATAGCTGCAAGGTGTTCCATTAAGCCTTGCACTTCAGTTTGTTCACATAGGGGTTGTGATACCTCAGGCAGTGCAGTGGCAATCTGTGCTGTGTATTTGCCAATTTATACGGTTCATGTGAAGTTAGGGGTATGTTAGTATTAGCCTTTTTTCCTCCTTGTCCACAATGGGGTATTAATCAAGTGAAGATGACAGTTATGCCCTGCTAAGAGAATTCTATTGGCAGCTCCCAGGCACCCTGCAGAGAAAGCCTTAATGTACATTAAACCTTTGCCAACATTTGGCACCTCAGTGTTGTTGTCTGGCCTGTTTTCTTATGTGGATGGTGTTGTCAGCTTTCCTGATGGAGTTGGAGACGCTATTTAATTTCACTGCATAAGGGAGAGAGAAATCCATTAGTGTTCATAGCCTGTCAGCGAAGATTGTGTCACTAGCTAGTAAAAACTGCAAATGTGCCAAACTGCTCAGCAGAAACTGAAGTGGCAGGAGACTGTAGGTAATAGTCTTGCATGAAATTTATCCTCTTCATCCCTCACAGAAAGCTACCTCCCTTCAGGAAAAAATCACAAAATGCACACACTTCTCCACAGCAATCATTGAAAGCGTACGAAAAGGTTACGCTGAAATAGAGCAACACTACGCTAGGCTAGACACTAAAAGGGAACTTAGGCACCAAACTACCTCTTTAAATGCCAAAATGTCCAACATCTCAAAATCTCAAAAGGTGCTACTTGCCTAAGCACCTGCATTTCTGCTGCTGGCTATGTGCAGAACTGTTTAATACCTAAGAGCTGCATTACACCTAGGTCTTAGCAGAATTTGCAAAGCTGGTATTTCCCTGCTAGAGCCAAGCTAGTAGACATACTCAGCTGATGGTGAGCAACGAGTGAAGAGCAGTTTGTTTTGCTAGATTCTCTGTGTATGATAGATGTTTTTCTAGCTTCTCTGTATATGATATAAACAGTGATTTCAGCTAGGGTCTTCCATCTTTTTCAAGAGAGTTCTCTAATAATTTAGCAGCTGGGATCCTGGGATGGGTTACTTTTTCATTTTCTTCCCCATTGAAACAATTCTGCTTTGCGCAAATATTTAAATACTCAGCAGAAGATGGTAGAAAAGAAAGACTTGCTGCACAGCTTAGTGGTAAGGCTGTTCATGGGGGAGAGTCAGGCTCAAATCCTTTCTCCAGCGGTCATTCAATCAGTTACAGAAAGTGAAGCAGCTTCAGAGGGAGCAAGTGACAGAGAACAGCCTGGGAGTACTTTAATAGCTCTGCTGCTAAGACATTTTTCTAAGAGAGAGGAGAGCGCAGAAGTGCAAGGATGAAATTGATACTTATGTACTTATGTCCTAGATTCTACATGAGTGTGCCATTGAAATGGTTGGTAAAAGGCTGCCATAACCTTCTGATATTTTTGAGAAAGGAATGACCTCACACAGACTGCTAACTCTGTGATAATATTCCTCCTGTGAATTCTAAATGTGAGAGGCATTTCTCTACCACCCAGCTTTCGGTGATAGTTCCCTTTGGGAATAATCCTACTTCCCACAATTTCCTCAGCAATTCTCACAGAACATGCTTCTATCTGTTCAATGAGTACCTGATTGTTTTTATCCATTGTATAGACAGAACAGAGAACACATCATCAGATCAATGGCAATGGCCATGCGCGCCCTTTCTCTTTCCACCAGCTATGTCCAACACCAGTTTTGCACCTCTGGATTGCAGATGTTTTAAGCTGCTCTTGAGCTTGAATGCCATACAAGACCATTTAAACACAGCCGAAAGTGCCTAACATGGGGCTGGGAATTCCACTACTCAATATGAAAACTAACAGTGTGTTACTGTAATGCTGAACGTAAATCTTTCTTGTACATTTAAGTCTTAATATCCTACGGGGAAATCCTTGGCATTGCAAGACCTGGTTCCTTCATAAAATACACCTCTTTTTCCACAAGAGAAAGTTTCGTATTCCAGAAAACATAATTAAAGATGGCACTGTTATTATCTCACATGACCATTTCAGTGAGATTCCTCAGCGGATGGAAAGTTGGATCTCATCCCATTTACAGTAGGATATACTATTTGATTGCTGCACCTCTTACACTTCTCTACTACTACAGATTTTCAAACTGTGAGTGCAGAAGACCTATGGTGATGGATTAAAGTCATTTTATTAGTGAAAATGTGAATATATGCCTGCATTAGTACGCTTTCATATGCAAAGTAACATTAAGAATGGTAACATGTCACTAGGCATTTTGGCTGAGTCTGGTTGAGGTTTTGGAAAATACTGCTACGTACATGAGCTAATACATGGCAGCAGCCTGCAGCTAATAAATCAGAATGCCTTTAACATGCATTAAACTTGCTGCAGTTTGCATCGCCCCAGATGTCACTATCTTTGCTATTGTTAATGCATTTGTGTTTTAGCCAACAGTTTCCAAATCACAGTCCTGCCAAGGCCTTATGCAAAATATTATTTATTTTACCTATACATTCAGACACACACACACACTTTCTTCCTTGTTTTTTTCTGTTACATACACACGCGCGCGCACACACACACACACACACATACAAACATGCACGCGCACATGGGCACACACAGAGTTTTACAACCAGTGGACACACATAAAATTCTATACTAATTGCAGACAGCCAACACAAGTCCCTGTCTCCATGATACATTGTACTGAAAACTCTGCATGCCATATATCCCTCTGGATAGATCAATCCTGAGTGAGTTCTCCTGTCTGAAAAAACTCCTGTCTCCTCTCCTCAGCAAAAACTGCACAGAACTCCTTTTTTCTGCCAGAGAAGTTTCAATGTGATGATCCAAGGCTGCATAACAGCGGGTTTTTCTACTAATACTATCAATATGCAGCTTAACGCACATAGGACGTCCTTTCAATGTTTTCCTTTGCTCATATTTCTTTTTTAGCTATTCATTTTCATAATGTTTAGACGAGTTCTCTACCACCTCCTAAACTCAAGTCATAGGTTTATTGAGGTTAATCTCTTTAGTTTTCACTGTGAGTTCAGAAACGTTCACATCAGTCACAACAAAGTTTCCCTTTTCCAACAAAAACAAAACTAGCCTCTTCCTCCTCTTTCTGAATCTAATTCTTGATTATCTCCCTGCCCCTCATTCTCAAAGTGGGATTAGTATTCCTTTTTGTTGTGGGTGGACCAATGATTAGTACATTACAAAATAAAAGCGATCCAAATTCTGGTAAGTATGAGAGTCTTTTTGAGCCAAGCCTTCGAAAGTATTTAGATGCCAAAGTGCAGCCTCACTGGTAATTAAGATACCTAAGACCAAACTTTAAGACCAAACTTAAGATTCTTGAACCTTTTCAACTGATGCAAACTCTGGATGCACCTAGTTTTTCCTGTAACACCAGATAGATAACCAAGCGCTTATCTGTGGCATGCTCACCTGAGTTTTGACAGTGCTTCACAGCATGGTAACTGCTTAAAATTAATTCCCCTGGTATCAACAAATCCGGGAATTTTCTGTTGCCTCATAGGTAGCTCAGTGTGGCAAGCATTCATTCAGCAATGCACGGGAGCTTTGCACAAATGATTTGTATAGTCCTTCCACTCCTAGTAATGGTACTTCCCAATTTAGCAGTTAATCTGAAATTAGTGACATTTTCAAACAAAGACAGGAATTGTACTTTCTCTTTCTTACACTCTGCAAGTAGCATAAATGAGGAGAAGCTTTTCTAATCATTAGGATATTATATATAACAGCAATGGAAATATTAGTGATCTAAAGGAGGCCACAGCAGCTGCTAGTACATCTTATTGCAAGCTTTAATCTAGAGATGAGAGTTATATGCTCTCACTATTTTTTCATTCATTTCAGTGTTAAACTCTATACTGTCCTACTTAAGAAAGTTTTGCTTTATCAGATTTCTCCTAGTTTTGTGTGCTCAACTAACATCAGTCTGTATCTTCCCACCTCTTTCTGCAACCACACTCTCATTATTCAGGTAGCCTCTTGTTTTTCCGACTGGAACTGACAGCCTGTTTCTTTCCATGTCTTTGATTCTCTCATTATTTAAAACGTCATATTAAATAATCATCTAAACTGGATAATAATCTAAAAATTTGAAGTTAGCCTAAAACCAATACAATGATTGGATCACCTACCTCTATAAGCCCCTCTATTCAACCCTATTTGGGTTCTTTGCTTCGGTTGCCCATTCATACACACAAGTGCCTGTTCCGGAGACATGAGTGGAAGTCTTCCCCTTAGAGCTCTACTGTAATCGTGTCTAGCCAGATAGTCACCGAAACTCTCCTTAAATCCTGTGACAATATGTAGGCTACATCATGATACATCTGAAAAAAGGAGTTCTGGCATATTGTGTGTATTATCAGCTAGCTCTAATATGATGTTTTCTGTCAGCCAAATTACAATCCAGTCCTGTTACCTTCTTTTTGTTAGTGGGAGGATGTTGGGAGTGAAAGCGCTGGAGAGAGCAGGTGAGAATACAGCAGATTTGTAACCTTGAAACTTTTCTCAGTAATTTGCTTTTCACTCTTGGCTGCTCAACATTAGTGCAGTACAATTATGAAGATGTAAACATCACAAGGGCACATGGCACACAGTCTGTCACAATGAGTTAAACTTGAGCACCCGATTCCCTGAGCAACCATGGAGAGAGAGCAAACCACCTCATCAGGAATTCAGCTGTGTCAGTTTAGGGAGAGCTGAGGATGGGAGGGGTTGATCCATCCAGCTCAACCTTCTATTTTCCACTTTCATTCAGGCAATAAAAGCAAATCATAAACGGACCTGTTAGGTCCATAGTCAGATGACCTCTGCTAAGACAGAACCCAGAAGATACTTCAAACTCTACCTAAATACTCTTGAAACACTTTTTTTCAGTGAAAATATTTCAATTTACTTGTTCTAAGTGGCTGTCAATCACACAAAGAGGCAAACTGGCTGCACAATGGAGCATTTAATTATTTTGTTTTCAGACCATTAGCAAATTTAAGTTGAGGTATGCTGCAGCTTTGATGGACCACTAAGCTGTGTGCATTCAGGGTCCTTCATTATTATGTTAACCGTACTTCTCCTTCCACCCGATAGCAGACTTAAAGATTTTTACCTGAGAGAAAACGCACTACTGATGAGTAAAGGAAATTTGGAATTTTAATGATATTTCCATGCTATTATCATTTAAGAATCCACACAGCGAGCGCTCTGAAGAATGCAAGGAAATACATAAATCCTGTTCCAGAGATTTCGGGCAGTTCTTTCAGTCTAACTCTTATTAAATTGCAGAGATGTTAGATTTTCAAATACCTATGAGAAATAGGGGCTTTCTTGCCTCATTCTAGAAAGAACTAATTCTCATCTTGTTTAATGCTAGTTCTATGTCAAGGCAACTTCACTGACCTCATTAAGGACTCATTAAGGACATTATGCAAATAATGCATTAATAAAAATAAAAAATTTGCTCGAGGGATGATATAGTTCTTTTCATTAATGTATTTCAAATGCTTTTTCCCATGCAGATTATATCAGCCTAGCACACATGCTCTTATTCTCTCTCCATCTTTGAGCACACGCCTATATGTACACTGTCAGCATATGCCTATCCTTGCTAGCTACAGCTTAAAATTTCCATATTGTCTCAGCTATCCAACCCACAAAACAACCATAAATGATGTATAAACATGCTGCTAAAATATGCAGTCATATGGTAAGTATCTTAGTAAAGTAAGCTGAAATTTTATGTTGTATCTACTGTCACAGTTATTCAGATATTTATCTTGACATATAATGTAAAGCAACATTTTTATCTATAACAATCAAAATTCAACCATCATTTTTGAATAAAATGTTTCTTACTTCCTTAGTTTAATAATTTTCAAGACAAACTCTTATTTGGAGTTATTTAAGAGGTGACAAAGTCTCTCCAAATAGCAAGCAATAATATTTAAGGAGGACTGTGTTTTTCCACAAATTAGCAGAACTTGGGCTTACTCTCTGTAACTGAACTCTGCATCTGTTGCAAGACTGAAAAGCAAGTGGTGCTACAGAGGCTGAATACACAAGGCAATACAAAGCAGGAAAAGGGAAGGGGAAGCGGAAGGATTTTCTCAGTGGTTATGTACATTACTTTACAAAAATAAGGAACTGCCAGCGGAAAAGAAATGAATCAGCTCAGCATTTCTACTTCTTGTTTACTCAACTGTCCTACTTGCCCCACTTCCAGAAGAGAGATCTCATCTCTCCCTGATGCTGCTCATCTAGCTTTTGGCATTCCCAATCATACACCTTGTGTATTCAGTGGATGCCCTGCCTATTTGTAGTTCCTTAGGCTTAGCTTGTCTTTTAATTTTCTGTCACTTGCTTGTCTCTTGAATAGAATAGAATTAAATCTTCCAATGCCCTAGTCACAACTTCTAGGGAAAGAAATTGCACTATCCTCTAATAACAGTGGTCAGCTTATCCATGGCACTATCCACAGTAAATATAAAATCAGCAATATTCTAACAATCTATAAACATATTATACGGTAGGTTATGTCAAGTTTTCCACAGTGAATGAATGGCTTGGTAATTTATAGGAATTTCAAGGTAATTTACCATTATTTGCTCTAATCACTCATTCTAATCATTTTTTTCAGTAACAAGTATGGAATTTGTGTGAAAAATCAGATTTTCAGTTTTGAGCATGTAGACTTTACACAAATAACTTAAAGGTTTGATCTTCCAGAGTGACTATTCCAGTGAAAGTAAGGGGATGTTTTCTGCTTTAAAAAAATATCAACTTTCATTCACAAACCTACTTGAGGAATAAATTGATGTAGCTAGAATGAATTAAATACAGCTTTTTTAGTTCGAATTTTGCCATAATAAACTTGGCTACTGTTGTGAGAATAACAAGAAGACTTAAACTACAATTCAGAGAGCATGCTACCTCCCTTTTTAATAAAACTGTATTTTGTGTGCTTTAATGTGCAAAAATAGGGTATAAAGCACAGGAAAGATAACCTTTACAATGCTTTTAAGTCCAAATGGTGAGTCAGTTTAAGTGATTCAAAGTTGCACCATTGTGGGAGATGAGAAACACACAGCACATTTTTAATGTCTTGTACTCTTTGACACTATCGTCTGTACTTCAACTCATAAGTTTTTTAAAGTTTTTTTTTAATGCCAAAAAAGGGCAAAAAGTAGCCTTAAGGCATGTAAGAAACCACAAAAATATATTCAGTCTCAGAATATAAAATATATATATATATATATCTGTGCTGAGTTCCTGCAGGGCAGTTCCCAAGCCAAAACCTGATTAATATATATTTAACTTACCTAATGAAATATACTGTGGTCATCTTATTTTTACTGAAATAATTGCACTGCTCAATTCCATTGCCTCTGGGAAATCCATTCCATTTATTGTATAAAAAAATGCTAGTTTAAATTCTTCTAAAGTCTATTTATTCCTAATTTAAGCACATCCTCTTTAGCTCCAACTTAAAATAGATCACCCAGTTTAATTTTATAATAAACTTTAGCTAGTTTAAATGATTCAGTCATGTCATCTTTTAATAACCAGGAGCCTGTTCCCGGCAAAGTGATTTGGTTAAAAGTCAATAATCCAATGCCAATTAGAACAAAAATCTATCATCGGAGCAAAAGTGTAATTTTGAGATCCGGACCCCTTTGGGATGATACCACATTTCTGATGTCTTGTTCACATCCACTGCGAAAAAATCAAATGGAAGAACCTTTTTATTTCATAGGATAGATTGTTGACTAGGACTGGATACTGTGAGTACAGTGAAGTGACAGGGAGTGTGAGCTCTTGCTCTTCTACTGTTAGCATCTAATTATACAGCCAGGGCCTAGAACAAGAACTTGAACAGTTGTGTCGAGTTAGGAAGATTCCAAATACACCCAGCATAGTCCCGAAGGCTTGTGTGGATATCAAGTGATTATCGTAATTTTCTAGTGGTATTGGAACAAGGATAAAGGAGGGAAAATGCAGTTGTTATTGTCATTATTATCACTGAGTTCAGAAGTGCCAAATCATGAATGAGGATACTGTCATGGTAGGAGCTGACTAGACCCAGGTCAGGCCAGTGGTCAAAGGACCTTGCAGTGCTCTTAAGCCCTGCTCCTAAAAGGAAGTATTTTGTACAGAGGCTTTTTAATGAAAAATATATGAATAATGTGCAATGGAAAGACAGGGATCAGAGACACAGACTCCCTGCTTCTCAGAGGAATTGCTGAGGTGCAGAATCTAGTAAGATTCCTTATTCTGTATTTTCTCTCTGCCCCTTCCACATTACACAGATTGAAATGGAGAAAAGATAAGTCCCATCACACTCTTGCCTTTAACTGGGTAGGCAGGGCACACTTTTCTTGGAAGCAGAAATTGTTACTCTGAACTCCAGATATTAAGGACCTTTTGTCTCATTTGTTGGACCAATAAATGTATGCTAACCAGCAGGAGGCAACAGATTACTTCCTTCCAGAAAGGTTCATCAGCTTAGACATCACTGTGTATTAATGTTGCTATATGGCTTTGAGACTGAAACTGTTGTCATGTCTAATCAACTTGAAACGAAGGCAGAGGAGATTACATCAATATACTTGCATATCCTAATATTAAATAGAGGAATCTGAATGCAGACAACCATCTGTTCTGCAAGCGGAAAAAACATGAAGGATATTCTTTGCTTTTCTCTGAAGCAAACTTAAGCAAGTAAAAGATGCTGCATCTTTCTTTTCTGTGCATATTTTCTTACAGTTAGATATGAACTTTGCTTGGTAGTTCTCATGGAGTTACAGGAAGAGTCTATCATTTTCTACATTAAACCTTTATCAGCTTTGGGTACTATCACAATTTTAAAAGGACTGAATTCAAGTTGGATCAGGTGTTTCAATTTTCTTTTCTCTACAGTTGGCTGTTAGAGATTTCTCACTAAGAAAGATTCATCATTTGTGTTATTTTAATAGCCCCTGTTATTTGACCAAATAGTTTATTTGAAGGCGCTGTGTGTTTCTAGACATCATAAAATTTAAGAGTAAATGTCCTTTACAGTTTCTAGATTGTTTACAAATATTTTTTTATCTGAAAGGACTTTCACTTTTTTGCCAGGAAGTTCTTGCTTTCTGCCTATCTTTGAGTCTTAAAAACAAAAGAGAGAGGTGAATACTTTCCAAAATATAGAGTCCTACTCTTAGGCCTTGAAAGAGGTATATCAGGGAGTTTTCCTTTTCCTCCTGTCTCCAAGGAGAAAGTATGGGCGGACTCTAAATTCGTTACTGTGAAACATTGTAAATGCTATTGGCAATTGCCTAATCCTTCCCTAGTCCTGTTATTTCCTACAGTGACAGTTGTCTTGTTCTGTAAATATAGTTAGACACAAATAAAACTGCCAAAAAAGCTATGGTTTATGTCAGTGTTCTGAATTTGCTTCTGTCACTATTCACTAACAATTTAACAGTAGCTGAGACCAGATGCACAAGCAAACAAGTGGCAAGGAATAGCTCACACGCTATTTCAGACTTGATTTGTTTACATTTATCTTCTTACTGAAATCCTTTGGGCCTCACCTGCTTATATCTAATTAAAGAAAAAGGAACTAACTGAGAGAATGAGGCTTTGGGATGAAGGTCAACTTAAAATCATAATTATTGCCAATACTGGGCTAATATTACTTAGCTAGGATTAATTCATTTTTCCTGGGGCCATCTACATTACAAGCTTAGTTCTGATGCTGAGCTTCTCTCAAAACTTGGCTCATTTGCTGAAATGACCCAGAATGTTAGTCTAAATTTAGGAAGCTTCTTAGTGATTATAGTTATTTCACTAACTAATTTAGTCTAGCTCAAGACACCAGTTTCAAATAAGAAATAACTTTTCCTAGTGTTTGAAATATTGTATATATACTTACAAGAATGGTTAGGTTATGCTGAAAACATGGTGACAAAGTCATTTTCCAGATGAAAGATTCTAAATTGTGATACAGCTCAGCACTGCTTAACTTACAGAAGAAACAAATATTTAGTCTGACCTGAGTAAGTAATTTAATTTTCAGACTCTAAGCAATCATGTTACATATTTAATTAGAACAGTATACCATAACCAATAAATTGAAATATAATTCTTTATAGAGTAACAAGATTCTGTCTCAAATTCTACAGTATATGAGATAACTTTTGAAACTACATAGCTATTTTACTTGATGAGCTCTCCATTTAACATGTTACTTTTCAGATTATTGAGTTTCAGTTTTCATTATGATTTTCAATATTTTGCTTAGGATAAAAGAGCCAACTCCAAACTTAGCCATGGGCAAATAGTGGGGCTGCTTCATTGATTTTATGCCAGAAATTAGCCTAGCTATTAAATTAACCTCGCTATTAGAGTTTTATCAGCATTTAAATCAGATTTCAGTCACCACTCTCAGAAATTTGTAAACACTGAAGAGATAGTCTATAGAGATAGAGATAATCTATTGTTTTCTACTCTTATCTTCCCTTTTACTTCTGTAATAATCAAAGGTTAGAGGACTTGGTTTTTTATGAATAAAATTGTTAATTTGCATTTTAAAGGAGGGAGCATCTCTTTTTTTGCGATCCATGCATTATTTAATCTCTGCTTATTCTAATTTGACTCCAGTCAAGTAGCTGTAACTGCAGCTACAATTTGTTTTGCCTGTGGTCATACATATCTTAATTTTGAACACAGGAATTATACACACACATTATTCTTTTGCTGCATCACCAGTTTTCAGGGTTTGATACAATATGAATTGAGGAATCAATCAGCAAGCAGTCATTCTTGATGTCTATTTTTCTTTATTATGATAAAGAATAGATTTTGAATTGGTTTTATTTTCCATTTGTGAGCATTTTCTTTTCCTTCGATGCTACGTCCTACTTCATTGTCTATTGACATTTCTCTAGTCACTATTCTTTTTAAATGAATTACGAAGGCTTTCATAGCCATATTAACAGAGATGACTTTGGTCCACAGAAATAAGTGTACACTAGTGGTTTAGTGGCAGCTTAGCCTAACCAAAAAAAATCATCTTTTTCTTGTTGCTTTTGAGGTTCTTTAGATAATGCACAAGAACAAGCAAATTCATATTCAATTTTTACTGAGAAGCAGCAAGATGAATTCTTTTTGTAAGAACATTTTTATTAGTTTCTGGTTTTGCTAGGCTGAGTTCAAAAAGAAAGCTTCCAAGGAAGAACTGTGCAGAAAGTTACACTTTTACATATAAAGGAAGTCCATTATACACATTGCCGAATAATAGTCATTGAGAGGTGACGGGACCACAACTTTATTCCCTTCTGCTATGAACCGCAATAGCGATCCCTTCTTCAGATGCAATATCTGTATAAAATTATGAGGTTTTCACCATCAAATATACCATTAGGGAACTAGGCCCTGTCAATTTAGAATTTCCAGACACAGAAAACTGTTCTAATAGTATATATGAGACAGAATCTAAATAATTAATACATCAACTTTTACTTACCTTAATGTTCTGCATTATCTACGATAATGCTTTTCCTTAGTCAAATCCTGATACATCAGGCCTAATTCAAAATGTATTGCATTTATACAGAACGGTCCTAGGGCAGCAATAACATCGAGCAGTGTTAAAGGAGCCAAAATTAGATAGAAGGTTTAACTGAAAGACACAACTAATAAAACTGAAACAGCAAGCTATAAAATCCGAAGGGGTCTGGATAGCAGACCTTTGTAAGAGCACAGGGCACGTGCAGTCAGAATTAGAGAACAATAGCGGAGATGAGTAAGGAAAGCAACTTTAGCACAGAGCTTACTTTCACAGGCATCAAAATTCACCATCTTGCCAAAATGGGGAAGAAGAAAAATGTTTTTAGTAAATGAGTGTAAATTTTCTGATATTCTTTTTAGCCAGATGTTTACTTCAAGCCAGAGACTTTGATATCCTACTTCTGATTGTTTCCATATTCTTTCTGCTTCTCAGAGAGACAGAATGAAAAAAAAAAAGATTTTCAACTCCTTATTCTTTCTCTATAGTCAATCACTCACACTGCCTCCCAGAAATTCATCCTAATGTACTCAGCCAAGCTTCCATGACAAACAATGTGTATTGTTTCTCCCTTGAAGGCTCAGGAAGGGTATTTTCATTTTTTTCTTAATGATGTGCTTTGTTTTAAATAAAATCCACTTTCTTCATCATGGACTTTTCATCTCTTTCCCACTTGGAAGTGTCTCAGTGAGGATCATTGGGGAAGGCTGATTAATTTCAAATCAAAACCATGCAGAAATTGGGAAAGGATAAAATACTTTTGCCTATATCATTTAATCAAATAAATCCTGTAGTCCATTCAGTTGTTTTCTTATCGTAAAGGAAAGGGCTTGCTTTTAGGAAAGTTCATCTGGCTTGTATCTTTACATCAGGGAAAGCCTGTCTGAAATGCGATATCAGGTTTCTGGGCCACATCAGTTGCCTCAGGATAAAAAGTTTCTGCAGTCCAGATAACCTTTAAAAATGTAGTGTTATACAAATGCTACATAATGCATCACTTTCAAATTAGACAGTAATATGGCAAACCATTATTTGGAGTGCTCTAAAGTGTGCCAGTGTCCTTTATTTTCTTTTAGTTTTCCTAATGTAACACAGTTATTTACAGAATGAACATTTATAAGGTCATTGTTTTAAAGCATCTCCCCAGGTAGTATGAAAAAGGACATAAGTCCTCCTGCTAGAAATGAGTCCTCCTGATGGAAAAGGATGGGTCTCTTTTATGAGTGTATTACCTATACCCTTTTATACCTATCTTGCTTCTTTCTAGCTCAGCTACACTAGCCACATTTACACCACCTCCTCACGTTATCAGTTATTTAATATTCTTGCTACTGTTCTCTGCCATCCCCTAATTTAGTAACCAGTTCTAAATGCAATAGTATCAGTAATACCAGCAGAGGCAAAGCCAAGTGAAAACAATACAAAGAACCCTGTAAGATTCAGTTAGCTTTCTCCCAGATGCTGTAGTGCTTCTCATACACTGTTAAATATCTGCTCAGCTCATGGACTGTAGGTAGCACTGTCATATCGAAGATTAGGGTAAAATGGAATTATGCAGAAATTATACAGTTGTGCTACATAGGATTGTATGGGTCATTTCTTATCCACAAGCATTCTTTCAGCCCCTGGGGAAAACATGGAAGAATGAACTGCATAGGCAATGACCTAGGATGACAAAATGTTAAAGACAGAGGTTATTTTTAAAAGAAAGAGGAGGAAAAAAAATGAATATACAGTTTCAATCCATATACAAGCAACTCCATTAAATAAAGAGATATTCCCAATTGTCATTTCATTGGTTGGAAACACAACCAAACCGTTGCTTGCTCATATCGTATTGTTTTCTTGACTAAGCATCACTAGAAGTTGTCCATGATGGTGTAATGTCTTCTTTTCCACTGGTTAAGGAATAAATTGAGATTTCTTGAAAGTTACATAGCTTTCACTGGAAGATCACAAAGTCACTTTCAGTGAACGAGATGTTTTGCAGATAAAGTTCCAGGACTTGAATGTATGTGTGGGGTGTGCTTCTGTGAGACATCCACAAGGATCTAGGTAGTTAACTCTTTTTTTAGTTAAGGATGGCAAGAGTCTAAGGACCATTTGAAATTCCCAGGTGAAATCTGTAAGAGTATTACAGGAATTTTTAAAAAATACACTTTAAAAATCTGACTCAGAATTTGCGACTTTCAAAATATTTTTAGCCAGTAGGTTTCTTTAAAAAGGGTTGGGTATTTTTTTATTTTTCTGGGGATTTTGACAAGTTGGAAAATGCTTCATAACATTTTATCACACAGCTCATGTCCCAGGCATATGCTGTCGCCAAAGGTAAAAGAAAATATATTTAAAATTAAATCAAAAGTATTTTAAATCCCAGTTGACTACTAGATTGTATGACCATTGACCTGAAAAACAAGCAACCGTATTACAAACAAAAGGTTAAAAAAATTATTTTAATGCCCAGATGTTGACTTTATGGGTAAGAAGTTTATCTGTAAACTAGTATCACACTGAGTTTTTACATGTGAATAAAAGCAAGTGCTAACAGTCTGGCAAGCTCATGTGCACAGGGGTGACCAGAAAGCTTCCAAACTCCTCCAGAAGTAGGATGCTGACAGGTATTGAGGAGCTTGGCGCAGGGACTATATCCTTCTGAATATAACTCCATAATCACACTGATGGTATCAAGTTTTGGATCACTTAAAATAAACCACTGTTTTGGAATGTTTAAAATAAGTCCCCACCAACTTTCTGTTTACAAATCTCTCAAATATAAGGAAGGCTTGCAGGTGTCTCAGCATAAGTTTCTGATATAGCCTGAAATCAGAGCCAGAATCCAAACACCATGAATTAGGGGGCTTTTTCACTTAGCTTCAATTAATTATAGGCAGGTGCTTATGTCCTGCTGAAATCTACATTTATACCACCCTTAAAGAGGACCTGTAAAAAAGCTGCCTCCCACTTACTTTCCATCTGCAAAGCCATAATGCAGATACTGTAAGCTGTGGCCCTGGAGACCTGTTGACATTGCTTTCAGCTGCAGCACATTTAATGTTCAGTGATAACTTTGGCTATTACTATTTGGCCTGATATAAGGACAAAATATGATGCTTTTCTCAGCACTGATGCTCATAAGTTAGTTGAGAGAAAAGAGTCTTAAGTCTATAAATCATAATGATACCAGCTAAAAGTCAGGAAGTAAAATGAATCTGAGTGTTGAAGAGATAGCAAGACCAGAAGCAAAGATTTTCCTGCAGACTACCAAGACCCGAGAACTCGGATACTTCACAGAACCTGTTGTAGCAGATGGAGCCAGTTTGCTACCTGCTTCCACTGACCTTGCCTGGGAAGAGAGGAATTGCTACTGGACAGCAAATGGGAATCATCATTACTTTTATTCTTTTAACAATTGCCAAATAATAGAATGCCAAACCAATCCTTCTTTATGAAAACCCCTAGACTCATTAAAAAATGATTCTAACTCTAGCTGTTAAGCTGCTGGCCACTGTGCTTGCTAAATATCGCGGGCAATTTCATGACTGGGAAGCTCTTACAAAAGCATGGGTTCTTTCAAATGAAAACAACTTCTGAAAGGTTTCTGTACGGAGCAGCCAGGGATGTACTGATGAATACCTTATTTCAATCCATGGTTCGTATAGAAGGCAGTTTTTCTTATCGCTGTGTATTATCTGTGTAAGATCAGATGTTAACATGTTTCAGTTGTGCAATTTCTCATCTGATTTTCTGTTTAAAGTAAATGTCAGCATCTGCCCTTGGCTTAGGTGCCAGTTAAGTCTGACATGATTTTTCCCCTTCCTCTAGAGAAAAGGTTTTTCTTATAAGCAGCTTTTGTTTGTTTGAAGGAAGTCCCAGACTTCCCAGGCATGTATAAAGCTTACTTTTTCATGAAAAGGTAGGAAGTTAGTTTGATGATTCTTAGTGATTAATCTTCGACCTAGCAAATTCAATTTCCTGCTTTCAACCAAATCTGCATTTGCTGAATGTTAGTGGTTGAACTATTTTAAAAACAGTGGGACTGGTTCAGGATTTTGAATTTTTTCAATAAGCTGAGGTAGACATTTTGCTCTTTTGAAGTTACAAGCTTGAATAAACTCACTAACTTCCTGAATCTGTCCAATTTTATATTAAGATCAGACCAAATCTGAAGTTTACTCACTGTACAGGTCAACACTTTATTACCTCTTCTAATAGAAGTATTGGGGGGGGTAATAAAAAAAAACAGGTGACAGGTTGCAAGTGAACAAAAGGGTTGTGCTGTGTTTAGCTGGGCTTTGAGTGATACAAGATGTGGATGGTAAACATTTCAAAAAGCAACTGGATGCACTCCTGAAAAAAATCCATCTAAGGTTACTAAATACTATGATGATTAACTGTGAGAATTCCCAGCTCACAAAATGCTGTGAGGGAACTGTAAGAAACTATTCATATATCCTATCCACTTCCCAGGGATCTATTATTGTCCAGTGTTAGAAGCAGGAGAGTTGGCTAGATGGACCTTTTTGAGCTGACCTGGAATAGCTGTTCTTGTATCTTATTTTCCATTTATGTTGCCTTACATGTCTCTGTTGACCTATGTAGAGTGAAAAACAACCCAATACTGGTTAGCATAATGCATAGATGTTCTGTCTATAGGAATACATGTGTAAATGTGCCATATCCTACCCTGGAAGTGTACAGATGGGTGCACTGCAGAGGATGTAGTTTGCCCGTAGTAAGTAGCTCTGGATCGTGAAAAAAATGGAGTAGCTGCTCTGCAACACAGTTCTCACATCCATATTACAACTCCATCCAGACAGTCCGTCAACTCGCTTCAACTACAGCACTGAAGTGTTCCTTTTTCTTCTTGATATTAGGTTAATCTCATTGAAATTCACTGATAATAATGTGAAATTCAGACTTGTCTTCTGAGAGAAGCAGCATCTCTGATAAACTACAATTATCCTACGCTTCTCTTCTGGACCTAGAGGAGAAAAAGGTTAGGAGGAAGGCATATATACTTTGACTGCTGTCAACGTACAAAATCTATTGTAGCTTACTGGGAAATATTTATGTGCGGGTTAGTGATAGACAGCTTTGCTGCCTGCGTGTTTATGTTGAAGATCTCTGAAGCTTATGAAGTGCTGTTAGTATAAGGATAATTACAGTACTTTGTTTTCTTTTACAGGCTTGTTTTAAGCAGTATTAATGCACAATGCATACCATAATGGAAGAAAAAGTAAAGTCTCATTTAATTGGAGAAAAAAAGAAACTTTATTCTAGAGTAAATCTTTTCAAACTTATCTTCATAAAGAGTGCATGTAACTGCGCACAGAGGAACATATGCGTTCAGCTGCCTGTCTTGCATAATCAATATAATATATACCTATTATTGCATTATATCACAGGAAATCTTTAGAATAATGAACTAGTTTGAATATTTGATTTATAAAATTTGAATAGTTTGCTCTGGTATTAACATGCCACATTTTATTAAAATCAAGCCATGTGGTTTTTATGGTAACTGTACTGTTTGTCACAGCACCTATCTAGATATTTGTAACTTTCCTAAGTCTTTTCCCAGAGCTGGACTCAAGTCACTTAAGTCGCAGAGTTTTGTCCCTTCTACAATCTGAGATGCTTTATTACGGGGGAAGAGAAAGATCAGGGAGTAGCGATTGTAATATTCAGGCAAAATGCTATACTTCCACATGTAATTAATATATTTCTTCTCCAAAATAAAAATTGAACTGGCACAGGACTTAGTGGCAACTCTTGAAAATCCATACACAACAATGTTTGTTAGGGATTTTCCTCTGACGCGGTGTTTCTCAGAAATATAAGAATTTTCCAGCTATTACTGCATTTGCTCCATTTATCTGCAGTAATATTATCCCATAGCATAATGAAGATAATTAACCATGTGGGAAATGTAAAGCCAAAAGGAAAGCGTCCTTGTGTTTGCCTGTATGTTATCCTCTGAGGATGAATTCAGTTACATGAACATCAGTATATCCATCCACATACAGCAGAATAATCAGAATTACTCAGCCAAGAATAATAATGTTGAAGGAGGAAGGAAACATGACATTCCAGGACCAAGACTTTTTTCCCCTAGCTCTATATCCCTTTTGGCACTGAGCACATTTATTGGGCCATACTGCTCCTGTATTAGGATCACATGAGAACCTTTCAGTTTGTGTTGCTTTATCTTAGCATTTGATGTGGCTAAAATGGTTTCAAAACCCCTGTAATGATTTACTACTATGGAAGATACTGTCTAGCCAAAATATGAAAAAGGATAGCCAGCCAGACAAGAGAAGAATATGAACTCTCCCTTTGTGCTTTCAACACTGTCCTGCTTCAAAAGCTATTTTAACTTTTCCCGTGGTAGAAGAAGGTCTTTCTGAAAATTTTTTTAAGGTCTAAATAAGGACAAATCCTTAATGAGGATACATAATTTTTGCCAATATCTTCTATTTTTATGTTATAGAAATCAGCTTGGAGTGGAGGGGTGGGTCTTTTTTTTCTTCCCCTACCTACTTTGGAGTTTTGAGGAGCAGCTGTGTGATTTAAGAGCAAAGGATAGAAAATGAACTCTAAAAAACACTTAGAAAATCCAATTTTAGGTGTCATTTTACCACTTATTCCTGCACTAAAAATATATTTGAGCCAAGGAAAAGACTCTACAAGAGTGTAAGTCAAAGTGTGAACTATACTGCTGACTCTGTAAGCAATTGAGGCACGTTTTTGTTTGAATCTGCTGGGAAGAAAGTATCAACTTATCTTTGAACTTTGGAGCCACATCTACCAGTCTAGTTTTCTTCTACTACTCTGGTGATATTCCGGCCATAAAAGTCTTTCAGAATTAGCCTGGTGGAACAGAAATCTTATTCTGACATAAACCTTAGCAGACTTGGCTCTGGCACCATTAAACAATCTTTCCCCTGGTAACGCTGGAAAAAAGTAGGACATGTATGCAAATATAGGCTCAGAACTGACCAACTGCAATTAAATGTATGTGCCAGCTAGTGACATCTCTTAATTTGAAAAGTTGTGCATCTGGCAGTAAAAGCCCTAAGAGTGAGCTAAATGTTATTATGCTAATGACATTTTTGAATGGGTGGGGTTATACACTGTAAAACCCAGAATGCTTATGCTTTGATCAAAACTAGTAATACCCTGGATATTAGCCAGATATTCTACCCATCCTGAATAATACTTGCAGCTGGAACTACTTCAAACATTGGATGGAAATTCATATATACGTGCATGAATGTATGTATGCATGCATGCATGCCTTCCTTGGAACATGAAAAACAATAGTTAGCATGGGAAAAGGAAACAGAACCACATAATGAATTACCAAACGTGATAAAATGTACCGCAATATATATTGCATAGGCAAAAATGACTAGATCTCACTGTACTGATACCTCAACAACTTTGTCCCAGCATTTTGCTGTTTGCTATTTTGTCTGAATAAATTAAATCAATATTACGATTCTGATATATAGCTGCTGGCTTAGAGGTCCAGGTTCCTGTATAAAAGGCAGACTTTTGCAGAATATCCAATGAAGGGTACAGGAACAGTCAGTGAGGGACAGAAAAGAGCAGAGGATTGTTAGGATGATCACTTCCAGTTGCTAATATAATTCACTTCACCTATATTGAATAGAACTAGGATGCAGGACTCTTAGAATCATGTAATTTGGAAGGGCCCTCCAGAGGCCGTCTAGTCCAACCTCATGCTCAAAGCAGGTCCAGTTAAAACAGGTTGCTCAGGGCCTTGTCTGGTTGAGTTCTGAGTATTTCCAAGAATGGAGATTTAACAATCTTTCTGGGCAACCTGCTCCAATCCCTGACTACTCTGAAGGCAGGAAAAACTCCTCATATCTAGTCAGAATTTCTCCTGCTGCAACTTCTGCCCATTGCCTCTCATTTTATCACAGTGCACCTGTAAGAAAGGTTTAGCTCTGCCTTCTCTGCACTTTCGTATTAAATACTTACAGACAGCAGAAAAATCTTGCTTGAGCCTTCTCTTCTTAAGGTTGAACAAAGATAGCTGCCTAGCCTCTTCTCATATGTCATGAGTTTCAGCCCCTTGACTATCCTGGTAGTCCAGTCCGGAATACAATATTATTGTATTCTAGCTGCTTTTTTTTTTTAATACTTTATGTACTTTGTGGAGCCTGGGAATATTTCCTAGATTCCAAAGCTGGATACGCGCCCTGGCACCATCCTAATAAGACATTAAGATAAGACATGGTATGACGTTCCCACTCTTTCTGCAATACATAACCTGGGTGTACGTGTCAGGAGGAAATTCATGCGTGCTTCAGCAGGGTTGAATTACAGTTCTCATGATGGAGAACATCTGCAACACAATCTAGATGTACTTGACTCAATCAAAGTTTTAACAAAGGCTTTTTATTTTGTCAGGGCTACCTTTGAAGTTTAACTTTTTGTTTGACTATGTTGTTTGCATGTTTATGCCCAATGTACATGTTTAATTTAAGAATATGAAATGTTTTGTTGACATCAACATTGTGGACATCAATAGCGCTTTTTCCTTGACTGGGACTAAGAGCTTCTAGGGCGATTGACTAAGAACTTTAAGATTTACTCAAAGTGTGTTACCCTACAATTACCCATGAGTGGCCTTCAATGCAGTACCACAGCAAACCGTGTTGCAGTTTTTTGCACATCTCTGACTTCAGATACTTCCAGGCGGGTAGCACTCAGACGTCTTGCAGAACAGATACTAAACTGTCAGGTATAATTTACATTTTGTCATTTTGCTTCGTATCATGCCTATTGGGCTTAAGAATAATCAAGCTGCATGGAATCTGTTTGAAACCAAATTCTTTTGCCCTAAAAAAAGTGATGAGAGGAATCATCTGTCAGAGAGAGGCTCTGAAATGCTTTGAGATGCTTTTCAAAAGTGTTTCTCTCATTTTTCAATAAGTTCTTTTTTTTTAAAGAAAAGCTACTCCATTTGCCTTGATAGGAGTTGTACAGAGCCAATATATACAGCTCCTTAGGATAAAGAAAAAATGAAATGCTTTCTACCATTACTATTATGAGTACTATAATTGTAAAAATGCTATATCTATGTGACATATATAACATAACTGAAACATTAACCTATGCTCCTTGAAGCCTCCTAGACATTTTTGACAAGATTACACGGTTAAGGGCCCACAAGGATTCAAACTATACCTTCTTGCATTTGCAAAAATGTCAACTTTAGAGGTTTCCTTTGGTCTTCATGCGGGAGCAGGTGATGGTGACTAGTTCCCAGATTTAGGATTGCCGTCATCAGCAATCATGCAACAGCTCCAGCCCGGATCCCATGGGAACTTTTCTATCTGTGGTAGCCTGGAACAATAATCCGCAAGCGTTAGGACTTTTCTAGCCATCTGTAAGGCTCTCCTCAGATTCCAAGAAGCAAGAGCCAGAGGTTTGTTCTGCTGCTTCCAGGAATCTTTGACTGCTTGCTAGATTTTTGATGAAAGAAGTCAATAATGGATCTGTACCACAGGATAATTCAGCAGTGTGAAATCTGAGTTACAAGTTGATTCTTGGCAAGAAAGGGATTCAGCTGGATGCAAAAAGTATGAGGAAGCCACTCAAACAGAACAAAGTGATTCCAACAACTGTGCATGATGAAGCCTATAGCACTGCTTTCTTGAATAGAATTTGAGATCTTTTAGGAAACTTTGGGGGAATTCTGCAAAAGTAAAGTGGAGTTCTATACCTAGTGTAAACATTCAATGTAGAAATTTAACTTACTGATTCAAGTCCCATCCAGGAATTTTTCCCAGGGCAACTGAGCCCAGACTATGTTAACTGATATAAGAGTTAGTGAGCTGGGCAGAACCAGAAGCTATGCCTCTCTTACATCACCCGTTTGAACACCACCTTCTCCTTTAACTTTACTGTACTTTCCCTAAAGAAACTATAGAGTTGCCACCTTCTGGCCAAAATAAAATATTCTTGAGACAACTGAAGTGATTTGTCCCATCTGGACAGCAGATTGCTTTGTTACAACATAAGCCCTTCAAAGAAAGGTGCTTAATCAGGAATATTGGAAGCTTTCCACAAGATATTCTTCAAATGAAAAAAAAAGAAAAAAAAATCATTTGATGGAAGTCCTAACTGCATGGAAGCCTTCTGAGCCCATGAAGAATATATATGCATCTCAGGCTGCTTTACAGTTAGAGTTTAAATGCATGAGAATATGTGGGCATTTAGGAATAGTCATCTTGAGAGTTATAAAACATAACATAAAATGACCTGCTGTGGAAAAATGTTCTTTGTGTCTGTGCTGCCAAAGAATATGTATGTTCACATGTGTATGTGCGTTTGTGCATGGGATCCTCCTGTTCTCCTTCTCCCACATATGTAATACTTAAGTTTCACCATTTTGGCACATTTTTTCAGAGGAGCAAGACTCATCCCCACAAAGCAACATGGAAATCATGAAAACTTGGCACCGCAGAATTCCTTTTCCTGATACAACTGCCGGTAAAGCTATTGGCAAGTTAATAAACATCTGAAGGTGAACTCAGATTCATAAAAATATTGATGACATTCAGATCAAGTAAATTAATAGAATTTGTTGGAAAAAATTCCAGACTTATTTCATATTACACAGGCGTAAAAAGGAAATACTGGGCAGGAGGCTTCCTAGTGTAATATGAATGAAGCAGGAATTCCTTTGTACAACTAACAATGTAATCACATAGGAGAATCTAGTTGCCCAGATCTATCTTTAAGGAATTATTGTAATATATTTTCCTGTTAACAATTTTATTTTGGCATCATTATGCCAAATAGGAAGCTAATCAGGGTCCCTGCTTACCATCATATGCAGTTTGGGTTTCCTCTCTGTAGCAAAGAGATAAAGTTTCCTTTGGAAACTTTTCCTTACCTTTTTCCTTGGTAACTTTCTCCCTGACATATTCCCTTTAAACTTCCTTTTTTCCAGTTAGTAAGCCACAGTTTATGTGTTACACAAGATCACTGGAGATAGGCAGCTCATGCATGGGCAACCAGGTGAAGAACACCCACCAACTAGTGAAGAAAAATGTTGTGCCATGTGCCATACATACAAAGCTAATTCTTCTAATGACTACAATATTCCATTGCCAACCTTAGGATCCTTGCAACATCATAAAAGCAGAATTGCTCAGGAACTGGATCTTAGATATCACAAGGTGTATATCACAGTGAAGCTATCCAGAAAAAGCCCCTAATTTTCAGAATGAGATGCACAAATGTTTGCATTTATTTGAAAATTCAGCTTTATGTCACTTATCGTATCTCTGCTTTCTGTCTAACACATAGAAGATCTAATATAATACAGTTTTATGCGTTCTCCAAGGAACATCAGCCATACCTTTTTAAATTATGTACGGTTTTTCATTCCCACCTGTTTTTTTTCTTTTCCTGGTTAACTTGGCCTCTTGCTGCCAAATTCCAGAGGTGTAACTGTGCCTTTCTATCAGAATGCTGATTCTTATTTCCTAAGTAACATTATTTAGTAACCTTGGCCCAAGGTCCTCTCACCATTAAATATATAACACACCTAAAATCCTGACATTAAATATCTAAATACGTAGACCTAAATTGGACACCTAGTTGCTCCAGGCTCTCTTCAGGGGGGAGAGAGAGACACATTCAGATCTTGATTCAGATCTCATATGCGGTAAATTGCCATCTGAAACTGCTCATTTCTCTCCATTAACAACACAGACAGCCTAAAGCAATTGCACTCTTAATTTAGGTATGTACATTAAAGTAGCTAAGTAGAATGAATCTGGGGCATGCTGTCTGTGTGCATGTAGCCCTGAAGTCCTTGTAGTTTGTACATGGTTCCCTACATACTTCCTTAATGTTGCTCAGTTCACAGGAGGACATTTGCAATTTGACCATTTAATTTAGGTATCCATGTTAAAAAAGAGAGAATATTGCTCATTTAGGAACAGGGAATTTATAAGCGTACAAGTACATGGAGAGTAGCTCTAATATAAACAAAGAACAAGCATATCACTGTAGGATTACATTTGCGGGTAGAAAGAAGAAAATTAATGTTGTAACTACATTACGTTGCACTCAAAGGACACTCACGCTTTCACAGGAACTTTCTGATCTTATTGCAGAGTAAATTTTACCATCGTGATAACTAACATGAGCTCCGGTCATTTTCCAGTTGATATAATAAGAAAAAACAACCTAACCCAGTATTTTTATACTACGTGCTTATACCAATTTTACAAAAACAGCTTCATACTCTATGGACCAAACCACTTGCTGTTGGTCTAAAGCATACAGGTGCCATGGAGATATGACCAAGGTCAAAGTGGTACAAAATATTGGGTACATATTTTTTCGTTTACCACGGTAGACCATAACAGGAGATCTTTATTAGCAACTCTTGTTTTGAGTTTGCATTCATTGGTCCACATGCCAATGAGGAGATGTATAAACTTATCATTAATGTGTTTACAAGGGTGTATAGATGCATACAGAGAATACCAAATTGGAGATGCTTCTCTGGTGTCTCTGCCAGTTTGGCACTGGGTTAATCAGTCTGTTCTGCATATAACAAGGGCCTTATTGCAATTTATCTTAGCCTTCATTTTGGGATAAGGTAAGAAATGTCAGACGATCTATAAAAAATAAAGCCAAGCAACATATATGACTGACTGTCATAAGCACATGTGACATCACTGAAAGTGCCTTAAAAATTCTTTGTGGATTCCACCTGACTGATAATAATGCTGACCTAAATACTCTACAGTGGCTGATCTGAATGTGTATGATGTTTTGTTTAACTCTTTGTTCAGTAGCATTTGGAAGATATGGTTCTGGGTCCTACTTTGGATTTCAGTCTTAAGGTTGGAAGTAGCCAGACATGGAGGATAGGACTTGTGTCATATCACTAAGTAATTGGCAAAACACTTATTTCTAAGGCAGGTAAGGGAAACATATATATGATAATATATCCTATAGTTATCATCATCACTAGAAATTAATAGAGGTTTAAATATGCAGAAGAACATTTGAAATTATGTTTTGGGAGACAGACAATTACAGATTCTCTTCTTGGTCAGTCTGGCCTGATTTAATACCCCCTTAAGTTTATGTTAAGCCAGTCATTGGGATGTTTTCAGTCCTGGTCATAATGAAAGAGACCCAGTTCCCCAAAAGAGTCTGTGGGCAAAACTAACAGCTGTGAACAAATCCTAGCAATTGCTGTGCTGTTGAGGATTCATTAGCCCCTGTAATATATCTTACCTTCAGAAGTGACTCCTACATATCATCAAATCAAGAAATGTGGAAGTTATACCGTTACTGTCCAGACTTCACCAGCATCATGGCAGAAGAGCTTAATTCTCTAGAGCTGTCTGAAAAATACCTAAGATAATGAAATATATAGAATCTGAAAATACTGCAGATACCAGAAAGCAACAGCTGATCATTTGATGGAAATGTGCACAAGCCAGCAGTATAGTGTATATCACTAGAGAAATGATGGTAAGCAATGTGGTCAAGATCAGTGATTTTCAGGCTTTTTAAATAGACCGTCTTTTTTACTGTGATCATTTGGTTTCTCTAAAGAGACATGCCCCTTCCCATCATTTCCCTGCACCAGGAACAAGCATATCACCAGTCCGCAGTCCCTCTAATCCACATTCCAGCCAGCCTGAGTATAATAATCTCCTTGACTGATTTCTCCATTTCTCCTCCAATCCTTATACCCTCAATCCTTATCCCTACACCCCAGCTCCTGCTGCAGGTAGGCATTATACCGTCCTCGTCTCCTGTTCACTTTCTCAGTTAGGTTCCTGTGTCTGTAGCCAGTGACCCCTAAAATCCCCGTAATCCAAGTGCCATGAATTCCTTTCCCTTGCTACTCCAATATCTTCAGATACATTAACTGAGGAAACTGGTCTGTTTAGCAAACCTGAACTTCTTCAGGTGTCATTGTAGCAACTTATCCCTCACAAATTAACTTGGCTGATTACTGCATACAGAGAAGGGGTAGTTAGGAGGAAGAGGATTTTGCATAGCTGACGGCCACAATATTCAGACCATGAACCCGCTGGTAAACTTTGGCCTCACTGACTTCTTGTTCCTCCACTCCTTTTCCTTGGCTCAAAATAAATGTTATATCTTTAACGTGGCCACCCAAGAGGGGAATGGAGAGACAAAGGCTAGGTAGAGTTTTCCTTATACCACTTTCCTCTTTCTCCCACCTACAGATAGATTCATGATCTTCTCCAGCACTTCTGTTTCCCCATCCCGTTTTGAGAATTGGTTTAAACAGGGCACTGGACTACTATTACATCTCTGCAGTATTAAGACAGACATTTCATATTACTTGTATGTCTGTTTTCCTTCCCCAGGCTTTAGGCTATTAGCACTTTGGACAGATGGAATCCTTTAGAAAGATTTGCTTTATTCTGTGATTTTAGAACAACAGGGTCTCGATCCCATACCAGGGGTTAACTGAAATACAAATAATAATTATTGATATTGTCACACTATTTTAGAATGATCTAATCACAGGTGAATGAGTTAAAGCTTGTTTGCTGCTTTCTTGCTTTATTTTATTCTCAGGGCTTGTCCGAACACACAAAAATTGTACTGCTTTAACCAGGATAATCAGGGTAAAAGCTTCTTTAGATGCTTGCAGCAAAACCTCTCTCCTTCTTTTCTATGGATCTCTTGGTCCCTCCCATTCTTTTGCTCATTACTCGAAAACTATGAAGGTCAGCTTCTTACTTTAGGAAAGATGAGAGAGAATGAGCCTTTCTGTACTCATATAAACACTTTCAGAGGTGAGTAGATAGCTGCAGCTTTTTTGGCTACCATAGGCTGGAAATTTGTAGGGAGACATATCAACAGGACAAAACCAGTAAGAGTACTATGAGCAGGAGGTCCAAAAGACAGCAGGTTTCCTGTGCACCAGAGCCCACACTGATAACTAGCTGTCTATCTAATGAAGCAGCTGAGAACACAATGGTTATTTTCTATCCTCCCAGGAACTTTCTACTTTTTAATTCTATCCAGGTGTCAAGCTAAGATGAGGGAGACTTTCTGGTGGCTGAATTGATGTAAAGTTGGAAATAACATGAAAATAAAAAAAATGGTACTTCAGTAGAGCACAAATTCTGATATTGCTAGGCATGTGCTATGTGCCACAGAGGTCATAGTTTTTGAATTTAATGTATATACAAAGAGAAATGTTCTTGCATTAAATGAAATACAAAAGGTATTGCAGGACTTTGCATGTATTTTTTGGATCTGTGACCGTGAATGTTGTACATAACATTCTCCAAAGATAAGGAAAGCCTCACTCCTTCTAGAATACTAGAAACCACTACTCATTATATTGCTGAGATCTGATAGCAGTAATATGATGCGATGGTCTTTATTAATGAAGTGCTTAAGCACCTACAGGAAAAAATCCAACAACTCTATGTGTATGTATGTGTGTGCATGCACTCATAGAAAGAAAAAAAACACACCTGAGTACCTATGTTTAAATGATATTGTAAAGCTGTAATTTTTCCAGTTTACTATATAAATAATTCCTATGGCATTACCCATTTTCTGTGCTGTGCATTGAATCAGAGGAGAATGTTGCTCTTCCTTCTCAACAAAAAGACATTACAGTAACCTAGTATGTGCCATTTCCATCAATACAATAAATTGGACTACAATTCCTTGATATACAATCGAGTTTTGTGTTTTCCCTTATATCACGATGCATCAAGACCCCATATGAGATCTTTTTGGTGCATTTGGAGCTAGTCTGCACTAATGTGTGAATGAATACAATACATGAGCAAAGGTTCAGTTTGATTGATTGCTGAAAAGGTGTTTGTGAATATATCATAGTAGCCCTCCCAGGTAAAAACATGCTTACCTGTAACACTTCAGTGACAAGGAGGAAAAAAAAAGTGATTACTATGTCTTAATTCTGTCTTCCTATATAGCTCAAGCAGGTTTTTGATTAACAAGGATAAAAACTCTGGAAAAGGAGTAGACTTTTTGACTGCCTTTAAAGAGTCTCTCCTTACAAAGATAGAAGTTTTGTAATCAGGTAAATCCAAACTCTGAAGTTTCATATACTTGGGGGAAAATGTGTCTAATTTGCTTGTGGAAAAGTTTATGCATAAGGATCGTGTTATCTTAATAAATTTTATCTTATTCCTTGCTTCCAGTATTAAAAGCAAAACAGTACTTTCCTTAGCAAACATTATTTGAGTTTATTACGTTTCCTGCCAGTATATGAACTCCTGAAGGGGAAAAGAGTAGCTCCAGTACCCATCCAGATCTGTGTATACTAAGGCTACAGTGCTACATATATTAACTAAAGTCTCATCCACAGGACGACTCCAACCACAACTGGATGTGGACTCGAAATATAACTGGTGCAGTGGCTCACTGAGGAGGCTTGGATGGGTCAGTTATCCCATAATTCTAAGAGTCACAATGCCCGCGGAAACTAGTAAAACCAGGCTAAATTACCTCATTTGAGAATTCAGACTCTACAGGCTTATGGACAATAGAATTACAATACAGGAAACGTCTAGATAAATATATGCAATTTGAAACGATTTTTATCATATTCTATCTCTTTTTAACAACCTTCCTGTCTGTCTGCCTCTCCCTTTGTTTCCTTATCTTTTAAAGGTGTCCTTATTATTAGCTTTTTCTTTCCCCAGCACAATACGATCTCCACCAGACTCAACATCTGACTGAGCCAGCCATTTTAAACATGCATAACAAAGTGGAATGGTTTCCCTAGCAATAGGAACTGCTTTAAACCTCAGAGGGCAAATGTTCACTCACACACTACGTTTTCCTTCAACTCAGTGGCCTGGCACGTACTGTAGCCTCCTTCAGGGAATCAGGCATCTGTTTCTCCAGCGAATTGCTCAGGCAAAATGAAAAATGGTGAGTAAAATTCTCCACGTGGCTTATAAGTATGCAAGCAAGTTCACCAATATTCAAATTATTTTGGGCTAACTCAGAACACTGGCGTCCCTCAGAAACAAGCAACTCTACCTCAATTGCATAATGGAATCTATAAACTGAGGCAGATTAGTTTAGGTCAAATCCTTAAAACAAGCCCATCTCTCCTGGGGTCCCACTTCATGATCTTCAAGCCAATGTCAACTCTATTTTGTTAGAAAGCAGATAACATAAGGGGTGAGGTCTATGCCCACCCCATCCAAAGAAAGTATCTTGGACATTTCTGTTCCTCATCTGAGGGCCTCTCACTCAGGAAGTTCAGCAAAATGGAAGGGGGTTGGGCTTGCTACCTTTTGGTGCTTGCATGAGAAGAGAGCCAAAAAGCTGCACCCCTGTAACCACGCTGTGACCACACCGGTAGAGGCCAAGCTAGCGGCTGTTGTGGTGGACTCGGGGTCTGGCCAGACCGGGCCAGCCCAGGGCAGCCTTGCCCAGGAGTGGTGGGACCAGGCTGGGCCTCAGGACGGGAGGGCTGCGTCAGGCCGCGGCAGCCATTTGCCATGTGGTGCCCCGGGGGCCGCAACGCAGGCAGCGGGGCACGGCCGGGGCCGCTGCTGGCAGCCAGAGCTCTCGGTGGGTGCTGCAGCTCCGAGCTCTGCCCCCGGCGGTGCCGGGGCTGCGGCGGGTGCCCAGGACGGCACGGGGCTGCTCGTGGGCGGTGTGGCCACGGTGTGCGCACTCCGCCGGGCACCAGCTGCCGCTGAGGGCCATGCGGGGAGGAGGCTGCTGCCCAGACCTGCGGAGGGTGCGCCCTGGTCACGCGCAGGGGACACGCGCTGCCAGGGAGGAAGAAGGGGAGAGCGACAGCGTCTTTGTGGGGAGGCTGCAGGGGACAGGCGGAGCCGCACAAGGTGAGGAAGAAGGGACAGGCTAGAGGCCACAGTCACACAGCGGGTGGAGGGTGGCTGTCAGGGCGGGGAAGGCTGGAAGCTTGTGACTCCTGCTAACCAGAGGAAGGAGCCTTCAAACCTGCCAGCTGTGGACTAGGTGGTGTGCCCCCAGTGCTGGTGGGAGCAAACAAGACCCGTCAGAGACAGAGCCTGTTCTCAAAAGTGCATAACATGGGGGAAAAGCAGGAGGAATTAGACATCCATGTATGGCTGTAGAGCTATGACCTCATTGGGATTATGGGAAGACGATGGGAAAGCTCCCCTGACTGGAATGCTGCAATGGGTATTAAGGCTCTTCGGAAGAGATAGAGTGGGAAGGTGAGGAGGATGGATTGCTCTCTATGCAAAAGAGTGGCTCAAATGCAGAGAGCTTTGTCTTGGGGCTGGTGACAAAGCAGTAGAGAACTTGTGAGTGAGGACAGAACGGCACAGGTATCTGCTACAGACATCCTGATCAAGAAGGGGAGGCAGGTGAAGCCGGATCTCTGGAATGAACTGAACACAATCTCATGATGCAGCTAAATCCGCGATGCATATAAACCAATTTGGGGAGTCATCTGTTGGACCACCTACTCACAAACAAGGCAAACTGTTGGATGATGGCTGATGTTGGTCAAAGGCAGCCTTACCTGCAGTGATTGTGAGACTGTGGAGTTTAAGATCCTGAGAGAAGTGAGCAAGGCAAACAGCAGAATAACAACCCTGGACTTGGCGGTGAGAAACTGCCTTGGAGCAGAGAGGCGCAGGAGAGCTGGCTAATCTTCAAAGAAAGCCTTCTCAGAGCAGGGAAATGGTTCATCCAATATGCAGAAAGTCAAGCAACCATGGATGAGCATAGAGCTCCTACCTGAGCTCAAACACAAAAACGAAGTACACAGAAGGTGAAAGTAGGCTACTTGGGGGGAATACAGAGACATTCCCCTTGCATGTACGAATGGAGTCAGGAAATCCAAAGCTTAGTTGGAGTTTAAACTAGCAAAGGGGGGGATGAAGGACAACAAGCAAGGCTTCCTTAAGTACACCAGTAGCAAAAGGAAGGCCGAGGAGAGTGCAGGCCTGTTGCTCAGTGGGGCGGGAGACCTAGTGACAAGCAACGGCAAGTAATAGAGAAAAGGTTGAGGTGCTCAACGCCTTTCTGCTTCAATTTCCACCAGTAAGTCTTCTCCTCGGGCCTCCCAGCTCCCTAAGCCTAATAGCAGAGTCTTAGGAGTGAAGCAGTATCCACTCGAGAGGTGGATAAGAGGGATCACTTAACCCACTTAAACATACACAAGTCCATTGGACCAGATACACAGGGTGTATCTGAGGGTGTTGAAGGAGCTGGCTGATGCCATATCATTTCAAGGATGCTCTCTATTGTCTTTGAGATGCCATGGCATACCTGAGCACTGGAAAAAGGCAAGAGTCACACCCATCCTCAAGAAGAGCAAAAAGGAGGATCCAGGTAACTACAGGCTGCTCAGCCTCACCTCAGTCCCTGGGAAGGTTACAGAGCAAATGCTAATGGTTTCCTAAACAAGTGAAAGGTAGGAAGGTGTCTGGGATCAGCCTGAACAGCCTTATTGCTTTCTATGATGAGGTGACTTATGGTGTGGACAAGGGGAAGGCAGTGCATGTGGTATAGCTTGATTTTTAGCAAGATTTTTGATGCAGTCTCCCACAGTCTGCTTGTCTCCGAATTGGTAAGATATGGGCTAGATAAGTGGATGATAAGCTGGGTGGAGAATTGGCTGGTCTGCCATGCTTAATGAGTTGTAACCAATGGTGCAAAGTCCAGCTGGCATCTAGTCGTTTGTGGCATCACTCGTTGATCAGTACTGCAAGCAATAGTGTTTAGTGTCTTCTTTAACAAGCTGGATGATGTGATGGAGTGCCCTCTCAGTAAATTTGTGGATGACACCAAATTGGTGGAAGAGGTCAGTATGCTGGAGGGTAGGACGACTATTCAGAAGGAGCTGAACAGGCTGGAAAAATGGGTCAATCTCATGAAATTCAAAAAGATCAAGGGCAAGTTCTCGCATCCGGGAAGGAACAGCCCCCATACAGGCAGTGGTACAGGCTGGGGCTGAATGTGAAGCAGCTCCACCGAAAAGGAACTGGAGGGCCTCGTGGACAGTAAGTTGAACATGACTTGACTGGACTTGGTCCTGAGCAACCTCATCTAACTAGACCTGTTTTGAGAAGTGGGTTGGATTAGATGATGTCTGAAGGTCTCTTCCAACCTAACTTATGATTCCTAACTGTGATTCTATGTGAAGTGTCAAGCTCCCAGGTTACCATCAGGGCCTCACATCTTGCAGTGTACTTTTACCTAATATGAAAACATTTCCAAGCAGATGAGAGAAAGCATTGTCTGAAGGACTAGGAATCTGTGGTCTCACCTTCTGTACAGTCAGTCCAGCCATACATGGAAATCCCTGCAGACAGGTACACACAAAAAATTGTGTTTTATTACACTACCAGAAGAATTGTTGCATTTCAGTTAAGATCATCAGGAGGGAGAAAGTGGTGAATGGTACACCCATGCTAACATAGCATTAAGGCAACTATGTGGAAGTGGCTTGCCTCAGATAGGAATTTTAAATAGGAATTTTATTTTACTAAATAGGAATTTTATTTTACAGAAAACTGTTAATTTAATGCAAACCTGTAGTACAGATTCAGCTCATGGAGTTGTATGCATTTATCTGAGGCTCCTAAATTAAGAGCATAATTACCATAGACTTTCTTAGTGTGGAAAGGCAGACTGAAGTGGAAATGACATGGAGATGCCAGTCTCTTTCCATTGTACATAAAGGATCCTATGGTGACTAAACTCTCCTAGCTTATATACCTAAGTTAAGTGGAATGATTCTGGACTTCACTGATTCACATACAGTAAAGATGATGTAAATGTCGCTTCATTTTTCTCATGTTCCTGAAATGTTATTGTATGTTATCCTCACACTTCAAAGTAGAATAACTGACTAATCCTACAAACCTTTGGGCAGGGTGAACTTGTTTATGAGGCTAGAATATAACAGAGCTCTTCCCCACAGCTGTCTTACTTACTAGCAAAAATGCTGTGACAAATGGAATGAATTAACAAATTTTTGTTAATATCACTTCTCCTGCTACTTTATAGTTTTATACATCTCTGCAGTTTGCAGCTAAGACCATTGTTGTTGCAAGACCATCAGAAAATCTATTTTAACCTGTGTAGCCTGGGAAGGGAGGCAGTAACAGTATTATTACTGTTGTAGTATACAAAATCACTTGTTTTTATGAGATTTACTCCTGTTTGGCAGAGGCATGATGTTCTCATCTTTTAAAGAAACTTTGAGGAAGCAGCCAGACTTGTCAGCCTGTAATGCTTTGAACATTTAAACCCTCACCAAGTGTCTTTTTTGGATCTCACTTGTCCAGATTTATGTCTCAGTAGATCACAGCATTGTTGCTCTCTGATCTCTTTCTCACGTTCAGTACACATTGCTTCTCTGTTTTTACAGAAAGAATTGATTACTTATTTTTGTTTTTGAATGAAAAGATTAGTGGTTTATCTCCTAGAGATTATACAGCAGTATCAATTTTGAACAAAGCTGGGCACTACCTGCCAGGTAAGATTTATGCATTTACAAGGATTTAAGCCATGTGTTTTCTGTGAACCTCAGCTTTCAGTGCTGTTTATCTTCATGTTTTGCTTGGAGATCTTAAGTGTTTAACTCTGCCTTGTGATGAGCTTGCTTTCTTGTTCACAGTAGTTCAGTCCTCAGCCAGTTTTATTTAAGATTTCCAGGCTCTCAGAACTCCAGTGTATAGACTCCTAGAGTGTCCTAGAAGCTCATGTACAACTCTTCCAGCCACAAAGACTTTGGGGATTATATTTTGTATCTTTATGTGTGCATGAGGAATGTGGCTGCACAAATAAGCCAAGATGATGTAAGATGCACTGCACTTACTAACATGCTAACACTCAAGTAGCTTCTCTTTTAGGTAGGTGGGATATTATTGAGTATCTGTACATCCCAGCTTAGTTTACCATAATGACAGAGCTTATACAGGATTCTAAATCATCTAATCTACAGCTCTAAATGAAACCATTATGTCTTGTTGGCAGCTCTCTGAAGCACTTTCCTAGTAGGTCAGGTTCTCACGTTCAATCCATGCTTTTCCTACTGCAGCTCATGATGTCTTTTTTTTTTTTTTTCGTTTGTACCATGCATCCTGCAGCTTGCTTTCTCTAAAGCTGGAGTGCTCTTCAATCTCCCTATTCCTATAACAAAGGCTCTTCTCTGCAGTTCTTTCATATTTCTCTGAGGCCTCCCCCAATTTATATGAACCGTATCACCCATTTTTGAGTTTCTGTCTTTTTTCTATCTCTTTGCTAATTTCTAGTCTTACAATTTCCTTGCTGGCAGACAAGAAAAACAGAAAGCAAGCCTAGTTTACCAAGGTGCAACATGGCTGGTCAAAGAGCAGGAGCTGTGCATCACACAGTATTTCAATTTCTATTATCAATATGATGCATAAAAAAGCAAATATACCAGTACTTTTCACAATGCAGTCTTTTTTACAAAAACAGCTTCATAGTTTCGGTAATATCTGTATATTTCATTTAGAGACTTTGTCCTGATCAAAGAATTATAGAAAAAAGGGCTGGAAGGACTTCAGATATGATCTAGTCCTGCCTTCTACTCCAAGCCAGGCTCAGCTATCAGCTATATTGGAAGACAACGTGTAATAGTTACGAAGATTAGGGGCTTTGGCCACCTTTTTGAATCTTACTCCTAAAGCTTCTGAAGTATGTTTATAATTAAATATATAGTTAGCCTTTCATTAAATAAAATAATTAAATGAATAAATATAATCAAAAGTAGTAAAATCCCATAAGCTTATCTCACTATTTATTTTGGAATGTGTAAAAAGGACCTTGCCACTTGCGTATGTTATTTATCAGAGCTCTTGCAATGGCTTTGAGGAGGCTCTTGGGGTCACTTACCTAATGAGTGAGTACATATTTTTATGTCTATTTAAGTCATATATCATAATTTATTTCCCAAAGGATAGGATTATTATCATCTCTACCATAAACATGACACTTGAGCTATTATAACATAAGTAGGATCCCTGCTAGATGAGGAATCTAAGCTGGAAGCTAGAATCACAAGAAAAAGTACACTTTTCAGTTATTTTGTGTTAAGCTTTCAGAATACTGTACAGCAGAGATTGGTAGCTTTGAAAGTCATTAAAACTCTCTCCATTGGTAAACTATTATCTTTAAACAGTATAATAGAACTCTGGCAATGCTCTGAGGTGTCTAAAAATATGGAAACAGTAGTGGATCAAATGACCCAAGGCATGGCAAAAAGACGGCTAGTTATACATTAGTGTGTGTGTATATATATATATATATATACATACACACACACACATTTTTTTTTAAGCTACATTTACTCAGGTCATATTATTTTAATTTACGGAAATATCCATAACTTTAAAAAATGTTTGTTTCAGGGAGAAGATGCAAGAATAACTCACAATACATACAAATCAGAAAATGAGGCGAGGAGTCAAGAAATTTTGTATTCTATCATTGACTGTACATGAGAAAAAAAGGAGGTATGCTGCTGATGGTGCTAGTTACCCCCAAATGCCAGAATGAGTACACATTTTTTTAACAGAAGTTTATGCTTTAGCTAAAAATCAAAAATTTCAGGTGACTGTAGCATGGGAATTATTATAAACAATTTAGAGTGTACAGTAATAATTAGGAATATAAACAATGTTTAGAAGTAGTGATGTGAAGATTCAGAAGTCCTGAAAACCTGTTAAGTTTCATTTGCCCTCTTTGGTAAATGCCAGTATTGTTTTAGTCTGATCCTCTGATGTATATCCTAGTCCACTGCAGTAATTGATATTTAATTCTTTGTTCTTGCTTAATCAATCGATCACTAGTCGTCTGGTAGTCTATGTAATAGTGTCATGTAATGTTACTAATAATTCAACAGACCACCTCTCAATGCAGTACTGTTGCTTGATCCCAATATCCTGCAATTTTGTTCCAGATATATGTTTAAAAGTCTTCCAATTTTTATTCTTATGCTAATAATATAACTTAAGTTTTTCCCTCGCTGTTTTTTAACTCCAAGATATTAGACTACCAGATCTATGGGTAGAGGAATATGTAGCTTCTACCATGTTTATGCTGCACAGTTCAAGCCAGGCTGAAGTCCCTCTAACATTGATTTGTGTTCATCTTCACACATAGCCTATTTACTATTTATGTACCTGGTTCAAGGGAAAATTCAGACAATGCATAGCTGAGCAAATAGCTAAGGATAAATCAGTTCACAGAGTTCATATATTTCCGAATTTCTGCAAGTATCATCTAATTGTTTTTTTTATATTGACTTAAAATTATTTTATGATAAAGTAATTGTTGATAAAAATATGGTGAATCGTTTCAGCTTGTCGTATTCACCTAACTTTCATGAGATATGACATTTTAGATAGCGGTTTTGTTTTCCTCTGCTATAATTATAAGTAGGTAAATATTGTGAATAACTGGAGACATATGTACTTTTCAGGAATATTCCACTTAAAATTCTTGGATTCAGCAGTAAGCCTTTGTGCCAGTAATTCACAGACAGTGAACCCAAAAAGTGAGTAAGCATAGCTCCTGAGAATTCATTAAAAATTCATTAAAAATTTAAACAAACATTCAGAGATTGATTATTTTTGTAATATGCAAAACTTCTCTAATTATAAACACTTCATAAACTTCTTGGCTTGACAGCAGCAAAATGTATGCTAAGAGGTGGCTAACTGAGAATTTGTGTTATGTGAAAAGAGTGCTATGGAAAAGAAGCTGGTGGTGGAGCTAATGCTGTGAATTGCCATTTGGTGTGGGTGCAGATGCATAGCACATGGAAGAGCAGAGGAAACTACATTTCCTGCAAAGAGAAAAACTCAATCTTTTTTCTTTCTGGAGAAAAAGCCATGAATAACCATGACCCTATCCTTTATTGTAAAAATTTTCATGAGGCACCAGTTATATTGCAGTAACTAGCAGATATTTATTACAAATAGATACCCAAGCATTGTATCTACATGTATCTATTGGCACTTTTGTCTTTGAATGGATTATTATTTTTGTAGAGTGATGATTCAATAACCCTGGAACAAGGATGTATGTGTGATGAGTTTGTGCTAATAAAATATCAGTTATCACTTATGCTATCAGAAACCACTGCTTGAAGGCTGTTGAAGAAAAAGAGAGGATTGTAACAGAGACCCCCCCAAAAGTTTATATACAGGATAATTGCTGAGACCTGGGCAGTGCAAGCAAAGCACAGTACCAGAGGTGCCGGGTCTATTAGCACAGATATCAAGTGATCATTTCCTGATCATTAAATACAACCTTGGGAGGTTAGTAAAACTCGTTTTAGGGACAGAACAAAGAACAAGTATCACATATATGTGAAGCTTACCTTATGTAGTAAATTTGTCTATACCATCAAACTGTGAACTAGTTAGAAAACAGCAAATAAGTAGACCGTGTTAGCAAATGTATAAAAACGTCCCAAGCAGACACAGAGTGAAGAAGAATTATCAGCATCAACACTTCTCCTGCAGAAGAACTTGAGGTGGTGACAGTTTACCGTAACCCCTGCTCCTGTTTGCTTTCAGAGATGACTGGTGCCCTCAACTTTAGGACCTGAAGGGCGGCAGAAGGATAGGCATAATGCTGGAGAAAGAGGCTACTACAAAGTTTGTGTATATCACTTTTAACTGTATCATTGTTGAGAATGAACTGTTACTGGATAATCATAGAATAATTCAGTTTGGAATTGGAGATGACACTTGGAGGTCATCTAAGTCAAACCACCCCAGTCAGAATAGGGCCAGGTAGATGAAGTTGCTCAGGGCCTTATCCACTTTTGAGTATCTCCAAGGGTGGAGAATTCACAGCCTGTTTAGGCAACCTCTTCCAGTGTTTGACCGCACTCAAGGGTAAAATTTTTTTCCTTATGTATAATCATAACTGTCATGCTACAACTTGTGCCTGTTGCCTGCCGTTCTATCACTGTGCGTATCTGAGAAGAGTATGACTGTATCTGAGAAGAGTTTGACTCCATCTTTTTTGCACCTGCCTATGAGGTGGTTGAAGATATCAGAACCTTCTCTTCTTCAGGTTGAACAAATTTATTTCTCTCAGCCTCTCCTTGTACATCTAATGATACTTTGGACTATGTATCTTGTATCGTTGAGCCTTAGTATTATTATAATTGGACTAATAATTCTGTGATTAAACTAGGAAGGCCAATATTAGATAATAAATTCTTGTCTTCACATTTAGGGTTTATTTTTGTAGCCCATATAAACTGCACAAGGTATGTAACTCCTAAACTTTTAGGGCCGTCTGTAAACTTAGATGCAGCAACTGGTGGAGAACACAGGCTGTAATTTGCGTTTTTACATCAGCCTGTGGTGTGTATCTGGCCTTCTACACAATTAAAGAGAAAGCTGAGAGAAAATATCTTTGTCTCAGCTGTATCAATAATTAGGGAACGATTGTGCTTCAGAAAGCTGAATGTATTGTCTTAGGTTTTCTGAAGTGCCATCTTACTCATGCTCCCCCAGGGCAAAGCAGCTCCTCATCACTGCCTGCACAGAACTCTATTCGAACAGTACAGATGAACTTCCTGTACCCCAGTGATGATGCATAGCTTACTTTTTATCCATAGCTATAATACTTTGTCATCACCAGCTGACTGACTTTTCCATTATGCATTAATGATGGGCATAGCTGAAAAGGTTCAGATTTCATGTGCTGCTTCTTATCTGAATCATCCCATTTTTTTGAATCAATAGTATTTTGAATTGCAGATCTCCTCGAGAACAGGTTTTTATTTAGAGAGAGCCTAATGCATCCTGTTCCAACTCAGGCAGCCATGTTAACTGTATTGTACAGTTTCTCCCTAAAAGAGTGCACAGAGGAAAAAATCAAAAAAATGATTAACTAAAACTTTTGAGAGATTTAAAAAAAAAGATGATTAGATTCAGTTTCAAAAATAGATTTATACTCAAGGAATGTGTTTCCTATTTCCTGAATGCCTTTTTTTTAAATCCTTAGATGCATCACAACAGCTTTCATTAGAAACCAAAGCTCTTTATGGAAAGCACGCAAGCATTTTGAATCATTTCTGTAAGGACATCAGTGTCTATGTTTCTTGTAGCTCAGAGAGTGCTTTCAAGTGACAGCAGACTTGACTGCTGGAATAATATGGAGCCTTAAGATATTATTTTGTTTTCTGAAGCTTCTTTGCAATTTTTGACCAAAGAGACTGAAGAAGTTGTTTCTCAGAAACAGGAACACAGTGATCCCTTTGATCATTCTCAGCTGTTTACATGAAAGAGTGTTGTTTTTTTTTAACAAACTGAAGGCTTACAAACACAATTCACAAAAATTTCTTACTGATTTTTTTCGTCTAATTAAGTGGGAACATAATAACGTTTGAAAGGATATGGAAGTATTTTTTCATCTGCATATCTGAAAGCACTTTAACAAACGGTAGTTAATTAAGCATAACAGTTCATACGTAGGTAAATGGAGAAATAGAGCAAAATGACTTGTCCTTGATCCCACCTGTGGTCTAAAAAGGGATGGACCTGAGATGTGTTTGTCCCAAACAAGACACACCAAAAAATATTTGAGATACATCATCAGTGGTCATATGAAGAGAACGTGTTTGCTCAGATATCAGGGAACCAGAAGTTCAGTAATAACTGTGAAATGGTAAAAACACCAAAGTCTTCAATCTTTCCAAAGAACACAACGTACACCTTTCCCGCACAAACTACACCTTTCCTAAAAGTTTTGAAACGCTTACTATTTTTCTCACTTTCTTGGCTCCAAACTTAAAAATCCTGCTTCTTCCATGAAGCGAACAACAGAAATACTATAAGGAACACAACAGGAAATCTCAATCTCTTCAATACTAGTGAAATGTATACAGGCTGGAATTTTCTATATTTTGAAGGCTAATTCTAATTCAAGCTCCCCTCAAGTGAATTCCCTGCTGAACACAGAATCCAAACAAAGACTCCATAAAAATATATTGAAACACAAACAAATGAACAAACAAACAAACAAACACATAAATAAATAAATAAACGAGACTTTTCCCCTCTAAAAATAAACATAAATGTAGTTAAATCGGATACTGGGAGTACAGCTGTGAGAGGAGACATTGTATTTCTCATGCTCTAGTACTTTCAGTGTAGCATGGCATTAAACAGCAGGTGGTCATAAACACCAATAGAAAGAGTTTAAATCAATATGAAAGGACAAGGTTTCCAACTGCAGCCTTTGCAAACTACTGAGAGGCAGAAGAAACCTTTTGCATTCACCATCCAATTTTATGAGTGTCAGAAGTTAAGAGTCTCCTTGGCCACATCAGCAGGTAAATCCTCTATATTTGTGCCAAAACCAGCAAGAGCATTAGTAATTTACAACAGGGGATCTAGGCATGATCTTCAGCTTTTCATCAATGAAAAGCATTTCTATTGTTTAGGCACTGGGTACAATAGAATTTTCCTATTCATTTACATGGGAGAATTGATTCTGTGAGTGTTTATGATGTCTGTACTTACAATAAATCTCAGACAGTTCACATTTATTCCTCAGATATTTCCAACTATAGGGTTTTTAAGTTGTCTTGCCATTTCTCCCCTCCTCCTCAAGTCACTGGAAATGCAATTCTTCAGCCCTCGAATCCTGAAGATAAAGCCGTTTTATCTAACTTCCAGTGAACCTGCGATCTCACAGCTGCCCAGCAGATGTGCTGCAGCTAACAGGACAGTAATAACAAAACCCTGTCTGGGTTGCACAAGTTATATTCTTCCTCTTTCCAACTTAATTATTCCACAATTTTCATAAAAAATAAGTCAATTGGATTGTATTTTCCTGGAAGAAAGTAGGTCTTTTCCTCATAGAGAAACCTAAAGGAGGTATTCTCCTATCTGCTGCTTGAAAGAAGAAGTTTAGTCTTCATTAACAAACAAAGCTGAAAGAAAGAGGCTGAGGAAACTCTGTAATTCCATATGCATAGGCTAGTTTTGAGAAACAAAGGTTCCAATGACATTCAGCTTCAGAAACATAGTCTGGACAGTAAGCCCTTCATACTACACATCCTATACATAAATAATAAATACCTTAAATAAATACTAAGAAGCACAACTTTTTAAAAAAGAATAAAATATCTTACAAATAAATGTGTATCTCTGGGGAAAATAATAGATTTCTTTAACTGTCTGGACTTCAAATTTTGGATTCATTCATCTTGGTCATTTACCGAACCTTGAATTTGAGAAATTAGGAGAAGGATGCTGTTCATCATTTTACTCTTTGATGGATCTTTCATCATTTTGCTCTTCCTCCCAGAAAGAGTTAGGAATAGTGCTGATGGCATTTTGTCTGAGACAAGTCTCCAAGATTACTGCTGGATTGCTTGGGTTACTTGGATTGCCAAGAGCTTTGCTGTTTGGTCTCAACTGTGAGAAAAACAAAAGGGGAGAGGGGGAGAGAAAGAGAAAGAAAAGGAAAAACTCTGCCCAGTGCCCAGGTATATAGAGAAGCAGTGGATTCCCCCAGGCAAGTATGCTCTCCTGAAAGGCTTCTGCAGGGGCAGCAGGTCTCCCCCATAACTTTCATAAGGACCCACACAAAAATCTTGTTTGTGGTCTCTGCTATGGTGTTATGTTAGCACTGATTGCAAGAGGCTTTCATCAGGATCAGGTCTTTTGTACTGGTGACTGTTAAGCTTTGTGCATGCATATTATTGGGTAATGATTATTAGATATTTAAATGATTAATATTTCACTGGTGATTCACAAAGTCTTAATTTTCCCTTAATGTAAGCTAAAAACTACAATGAGGGGGTAGAAGAAGGTAGGAGGGAAAGGAGTGAGTCTCATGACAGCAGTAATTTCTTACCTTGAAAACCCATTGTGGTGATGGGGTGCAAGCCCAAGGCCATGCGAATAGCAGCACAAGCCAAGAGCAAGAGAACAAAGAGGACAAAATACTGCCATAGAGGTCCTAAAAAACACTGCCTCAACAGTTTAAATAGAAGGTTGTAGAGCTGTGCATGAAATGCAGGCTGCAGTATTGCAAATAGAGAGCCCTTAGTGTCATAAAGGTTAGGGCACTGAAGGCACCATGCAACAGCAGGTTTGTTGGGACTTGTAGTAGCGACAGCCTAGGAAACTTGTATGATTTGTTCTTCCAACTTTATCACGTTACCCATTAGGATATGCAGCAGAGGCAGAGTGGGGTATTAGAGAGGGAGAATGGAAAGAGAAAGTGGGAAAGATATATGGACTGAAAGGAGGGCCCAAATTATTCTGCTTGTTTGAACAACAGTAGTGCTTGGTTGCTCTGTCTGTAATGATTTGAAAAAAAACTATAAATTATTGAAAGCAGCAGAAGACCTTTTAAATGACAAAAACCCCAAAACTGTCACAATCTTTGCAAAGAAAAATATCACATTTAAACACAAATGATTAACTTGTAATTTAAAATCTTTATTGTGTCCAATTTCTTAATATCTGAAAGCAACTTGTCCTGTAATCTAGCACTTATGATGACTTGATGCTGTAAAAGTGTTAATACTAGGTAAGTGCAACTGCAAAGTATGATTATTTCAAGAGCACAGGCTCAAAATACCGACCCGTCACAATGAACCTTTTGTGCATTTTTGTAGTGCTAGTTAACTGAAAAACAGAACCAACAAGCTGTGTAGATAGAGCTAAGCCCTGCTGTTTGCAAAATACAGCACTTTGAAAGGTAATTTAAGGCTGCTGAAATTAAAAGCTATTTTAGCTTTGAAGATACCAAGCACGTTGTATACCAGTACCACATTATGTTACAATGCATTATGCTCCTTTCTTCATTACATCATTTTCTATGTTAAGGACTTTCAATTTAGTAATTAATTAAGATATTCACAGCATGGTATCTACTTTAAAAAGACAGTAAATGCTACTGTGTAATATGGAAATTACATAAAGGATCACTTGGATCTTTTTTTTTGTCATAAAGTTGCTACATGACAAAATTAATCTTGTGTACATTTTAATAATCAGTCATGAACATATCTGATGGCTGCAGATCCATTTGCTATTTTTAAATACTTGCAGAACTGGCTGGACAGTTTTCAGCCTCCAAGCTGATCATAAACAGTCCCCTCTAGCATATTTTAATTTAAAGTAAAACAAATTTTATTAAATGGTAGAAAGTGGTAACGAAGTTTACTTGATCTGGCAAGTTATGTGAAACTGTCTTTGCTCTTTACTTAGAATTTTATCTACAAGAATTACAAGAAGAATGTAAGCTTCCTCACCTGTAATTTCGTGTTTCAAATAGAACAGCTTCTTTTACTCTGGACAGAATTATCTTAAATAAGTCTGTGACAGAAAAGTTCAAAGAAGATAAAGCACATAAATCTCCTGTGAGGTAAATTTATGCATATAAAATGACTTTCATTTTATCAAGCTCTATATGAAAGACATTATCTGTTATTAGTTGGCACCAGTGCATCTTAAAGGACCACTTGAAAATGCTGTGTTTTACATGTGAGAAAATTAGAAAATCAGTTTACTTTTTGAAACTCTGAACTTGCAATAAATTGTAAGAATAATCAAATGGTTAATTGATGAGTTAATCTTTTAGAAATGCATTTTCAACCTTTTTTTCCCCTATATGATTTCATATCTGTTATAGATGAACCATGGAGTTAGCTAAAGGTTGGTTCTGCAGGCAATGGAACTTGTGAAACTTTGTTTAGCCTGTATGTCCTCTTAGGAAGTAATGGTAAGATGAAGCCCTCAAGAAATTCAGTGGTTTTCTGAAGCTAGAAGCTTCCATTTCCTAAGTGGTAAGGAAGGGATAATTATAATGACTGTCTTGGTGGAGTGCTTTTTGGGCCTTTGGATTCAAAGTGCTTTACAGGAACACAGTCTTTTGTCATTTCATTTCAGATCCAGGCCAGAATAAAGAACATCACTGGTGAAAATTGAAAACACTAACTGAAAGCAATGAAATTAGTACAGCAACCTTTAAAGAGCGAAAATGTTCACATTCACTATGAGTTTGAGAGTAATTTCAGGTCACTTTTATTCTATCTAAATCCATCTACCCGTCTTTAGTTACTACTATTGCTTTTACCGCATGTGTTTCCTGTTTCTCTTGCTTTTGGTATGTCAGTAGCACATGATATTTAATGAGTCATACCTTTTCTTTTTAATTTATTCATTGCATAAGATACTTTAGCACTGTGCTGGAAAAATGCCATCCATATGAATAAATTATGGTCATTTTAAAATGTAATGATTTAAAGATGCAATAGAAATACAATTGTTAAGAAGAACAATTGCATTTAATATTTTTAATCTTGTAAACATATGCAGTTTAAGCTTAACACATAACCTTTATTAGAGAGTTTGAATTTTAAATTTGTCCTCCTCTGTTCTTTGAAGGAATTGACAAAACCCTCTGTGACTTAAATGTTCAAGACTACATCTGAAATGTTTAATTGTCACAATAATTCAGAAATTTTCTGTTTAGAATCCATTTTTAAAATGGACAAATTCTAATCATTAACCTCCTGAGAACAATTCTTTCCTTTTTTAAATAAATTAGATTCATGCCATTGGTATAGCTCAGAGCAAGGGACTCCTAATAGTAATATCCATCCTTCTACTGTATCGATGCAATATACTTGAAGAGAACTAGAATAAAGTATAAGCAAAATAGGCATTTGCTTAAGAAGGCAAGTGCTAGGAACAAAGGCATGGCACCTATGACTAGCTGCTGAGAACAAAGAGCTGAGAGAATAAAATCCTGTTTTCCATTCTGTGAAGTGGAATTATTTTATTTTCATAGTTCGGTTAAAAATTTAATTTTTCATATACTGCTGAGAAGGCTTAATCTTGCTCTACATCTGGAAACACAAGTGGGTCAACATTGCTTCGAAATATGTCTGCTCTAGACAGGTATTATGGATTTCATGTTCTTTGTAGACAGTTTGTGTCAGTAATCCTTGACACAAGCGTGCAGGACTCATCCTCAAATCAGTGCATGAGGACAATCCTGAAGTCAGGTGTTTGAAACTAATTTTAAATGTATTGAACAAACTTGAATAGTAACTAAAATCCTGTTCATTCCGTTATATCAAGACAATGGCAGCCAGTGGAAGTGCTACATTGCCTCCTACTTAGAATGACTCAAATCCCCCAGGATCCTAGAGACGTAATCTCTCAGACTTCATTGGGTCCAAAATTGCCAGCTCTTCCTGTCAAGGACTAGTGAGTTAAAGAGAAAGAAAAGTTCTCTTCCCGTTTTTCAAAATTGCCTCAAAGGCTGCTCTTTTCGAGAATTTCTGCCCTGTGATTTTGTGATGTTCACAAAATTCAAGAACTAAGGTGAAGGATTATCTTAGAAATGAATACTTTCTACAAGTAATACTTCAAGACATGCAGATCTGACCTTGCCTTGACACTTTCTATCTGAATAGTTTTGAGAAGACACACTTTTTTCTTCTTACTTAAAATCTTAAGAGAGAATGTAGCCTATTGACTTAAACAGACTTGATTTCACACTTTGCTCCCAAACATTAATACATTCAGCCATACACGGCCAGAAAAGTGGGACAAGTCCATTAAATTAAGAATCATTAGAAGATATAGTATCTGTTAATTTAAAAAATATACCCTCTTATACTGGTAAGTAAAGCTCAAGTACTCCTATACATTTATATCTTAAGTCTTTTGTAATCCCGCTTGAGTCATTCTGTTATTTCTATGTTGTTAGCAATTTTTACAGGTAATTACTTGTGAGATAGCAGTACAACAACAGCATTAGTCAAATAGAAGGGAATTTAAGGAAAGGGGACATTTTGTTTGAATGCATAACAAAAAAAATCTTGCTTCATTGCCTTGGCATCTTTGCAGGAAGGCAGAGCAAACCGTACCTCAACTTTTGTAGCTGCATCTGAGAGATCCACAAACAAAAACACTGCAAGGAATGCAGAAAAGAGTCCAAACCTTGATATTCACATTTGAATATGAATCTTTCCTAAGGCTTGAAGTTGTTTGGGTCATCTAGCTTTTGCTTTGCCGTCCTCCAGTAGAGCTTTTACTTGCCCTGGAAATGCAACAGATGTAGTTGAAATAGCTGGAATTGGAACCTCTAACTCCACCGAAACTGAGTATTTTAGCTTTGAAGCTTAAGCAATTCCTTTTCTGATGGAAGAGCATAGATTAAGGATGTCTTGCTCAAAATTATTCTTGGTAGTTAAAATCCAATTTATTCTTTTAATTTGATTGTCAGTTTGTTTTAGAAAGACAAACTGCAAAGACTAGCAGGCTTTCCTGGGAGATAGGAGTGAATTCACAATTACTCTTTAGGCATTAAAAAAAAATCCTGATGGAAACAAAGGGTTAGATCCTGTACAAAGGAGTACACAAGAACATGATATAACTGTTTATAGAGAGGACAAGTTAACAAACTGTAAACCAAACATAAAGGAATCATGAAAAGACCTGATGGTTTGATTTAGTTCAGAAAGTAAGATCATACGGAAAATGTTCCAAAATTAGTCTTAGACTCAGTTCCATGTGTTTCTCCCTACTCTCTACCATTCAGTTTAGGGGTTATTCAATCAAAATATGAGTTTACTTAAAAAAGGAAGTGTAAGTTCACTAACATGCTTACAGACTTACAGGAAATATTAAATAAAGTTTGATTGCATTACTCTTTTATATTAAGCGTTGCACCTTTTGCACATTGTCAAGTATCTTATGAAGTCACATGTGCCTTAAATAAAACTAAATTGTCAAAAATATGGGGGGAATATAGGTATAGGGAATATAGGGTTCTGAAGGTAACAAATTTGCTTTGTCAGGACTTCAGAAGGTAGATGGCAAAAATAGGCTATTGAGTCTTTTAATTTTTTGGGTTTGATGAGACAAATTCAGAAAGGTTAAACGGAGGTTGAACTTAGTCCTACAAGCCTTTCAGAATGGTGTTCAGCTGCTCACGTGAGAAGGTTAACCACAAAAGTTCTACTGCCTCTTTCTGTAACAGGCTGCTCATTTAATGACCATTATTTAAAACTAAAGAAGCATAGAGGAAAGATATAAATTTTCATTTAGATGACAAATTATAAAATAAACTTAATAGGAACTTAAATTCAAGTACCAATTGGAGATTAAATACGTTCAATAAACGTTATTCTTTAAGACACCTCATACTCCATTAAAACATAAAATGAAGGAATTAAGTCTAATGACAGTTTTTGAAATTATTGAATGACATACACTAATCCTTTTAAATCTTGGACGTTCCTACTAAGAAATTTGGCCAGTTTAATTAATATACACTAAGCAGGTCAGGTCTCATTTGCTCAGAGCTGGTTAATGGACCAAGGGATGATAGGGAACATCCACTCCCCGCTCTTCATCTTCTTAGCGTCTGTATGTTCTTCTTCCCCCTCAAATTCTGCAATCTGCGTCCTCTTAAGATTTGATACAATTTTCACAACTCCCTGAAACCAAAATTAGGAGAAATTTTAGAACAATATAGCGTTGAATGAAGTAATTTAAATCAAACAACTGCTCATACACTTCTTCCAGTAAAATGGGAAACAGATTAACTGTTTTAAGTCAAAATCTTTGGGAAATCTGCTTATTTCCTTTGTGTACAATCTCTACGTGCAGTTTGATAGGGGAATGAAAGGCAGTAATGAAAGTCCATGACAATTTAAAAATGAAAAATACTAAAATCTCATGTGAAGACCTTTCCATTACCATTATAGAAACAGTTTGGACAAAGTTCTTGAAAATATTAGGTTATTGATCTGAACAAAATATTAGTCTCTTATTCCCCTAAAACCAACAACAGGCATTGTATAAATTTAAGGTGATGTTTTTCCTATCCTGGCTCATCCTGTTACACTGATCATTCCATTTGCTACTATATATTCACAGTATTACATGATTAACATCATTATTCAGAATTAAAAAATGAGAAGAAGAAATTGACTACTTACCTTACTGATTGCTTTTTGCTTTTATAAAAATGAACCTTGCTAGCTTTTGAATTTTTAAAGAAGTAGGGTATCATATATTTCTTTTGGAAATTTCTATCCTACTTCTTAGCTAGTATAAACTGATACAATTCCTCCACAACAGATGTATTTGAACTAATACATTAGTTGAAAATCAAGCTTTCTTATAAATTTAATGATTATTTATTTAATTTTGTGTACTCTTGGAAATCCAGAAAATATAATTTTTAAAAAGTATCCAAGTTTAGTCATTGTCTAAAGTAATCAATTGTTAATGAATGTATGCTCCTGTATTTTCTGGTCCCTTATTTCTGTAGTGTCTTTTGTTCCAAGTGCCGGACCGGCATTCTAAATATCATAAATTAATAAATCAGTAAGCGGTATTCTCTTTATCATACTCTAGGTCACAGAATGCAACATTTCTGAGGGATTCTCTTTAACTGTTGTGGATTAGCACACTGAAAATATATTTTGTTATTGAAATGAAGGAAGAAGATGCAAGGAAAGAGATCTCCTTTTAGGTTCCATTTCTCAGAATAAGAGAAGGAGTTTGGACATATAATCCAAGTTGAAAGTATCAACCTTTTCAGTTTGTTTTCATCAAATTTTGCAAGTCTGGTGGTGCTGTTGAGATAGAATCCTCATTTACTCCAAACAGGAGCTTTGTCCTGGGAGAAATTAGCAATATTTCCCTTCAGAATTGTTTAGTTTCTCTTCATATACTGATTGCATTTTAAAATTGTGTTTGGGTTTATATTTTTAAACACACATTGAAATATCTTTTATTGTTCTTAATGTTATCTGACGGAAGAAGGAGAGAATCAGGGGGGAAAACTTCTGTTAGACATTTGTTGGCAGCAGCTGATTGCAGTCACCCCATGTTATCCTAAGGCTTGTGAATCACTGTTTTACCACTGTGACCTATTCTGGTGATTCTGGTATAATTTCTGTTCTTCTATAAAGGAGAGCAAAAGAAGGAAAAAAGGACCATTTTTCAGAACTGAGTAGCAGTTCAGGAGAAACATATTATCTGCCTATTTCCTGTGTTTGCTGCTAATTCAGGCTAAATGCTTCTTTGGTTCACCCCCTTTGTTTCATGAAAAGGCATTCATTACTCTAAATGCAGTCTGAGGCTTTGTGTCAGCTTGTAATAGTGCAGTTTATCACCACAGCAAGAGAGAAAAGCACAGAAAAATTAGGTTAATCAATACCACTGCAACGTGTTTGACATTACATTCCGGAAAAGTTTTAGCATGTCATTCCTAACTGTAGGCCACATAACCGCCTGAGGTCTGTGTATGTGCTTGACATGAATGCTGTTTCTTCATGCAGATTGAGGGCAGAATATAGCTTTAAGCTTTCACTAATTGTGCATTCACTGCAGAACACTAGCAGCTCAGGGTCTAAAACATGTGGCACCACTGCTTCTAAAATTACTCCACCTGAAAAAATCTTCGAATGTTTCTGAGCCTTTAATTGGCAGACCTATGCAAAATCCTCATCCAAATGCTCTGTTTAAAATCTGTTTTTATAGACAACTCTTTTTTAACATTTAAAACTATTCAGTTCGTGTTTGGGAGACTGGTTGCTCTGTGTTGTTTTTTTCTTTAATGATCATTTTGGTGCCTTTACACTGGATCAGAGTGGGAAATGACAAACGGACACTGGAGAAAGTATTTTTGAGGCACTTCTCCATTAGGAAGATGACTTTATGGTATATAGCTCAATATACTTAAACTATAGGGAACTTAGAGGAAAACAAATGTTTAGCCTGCAAGACTAGGACTTCCAAAAATGAGCAGATTCACACATACAGTAAATATTTATTATTTGAATTAACTTATTTATGTGAGTGACATGTTCTTTTATACTGAATGGGAATTTGAGTAAATATTGATGACTGTGATGATGCTTTATGCCAACAGTGACAAGCCTATGAAATCTTTTTGTAACACTGGAGGTTTGCTCCTGTGCCTATCATCTCAAAAATTTGATTTTGTGTGTGGTAACCCCCAGTGAGGCAGGTGGTTTCCATCTTTAAATTTATTTGTTAAAAACCATGAATTTGCTTGAAGTTTGCTGAGAGCAAAGACTACAGCACTATATTTTTCAGCTTTTTTCAAAGGATTGGTGTGGTTTAAAATATATTTTATATTGGTTACTTAGAATTAGATGTTGAAGATATGTCGGCACTTTCTGTAAAGGCTTGGTAAGGAGCTACCTTTTTTAAGAGATACTGTGCACAGTATGTATGATTAATAGTCCAAGATAAAGTTCAAAGACCTGAGGATTAATATCACACAAATTCACAGAAACCTTCAGTCCAGATTCTTAACTGGCTTAGAGTGACCTTACTTCATTGAGATCAATGGGGCTATACAGATTTACTCTAAGATAGAGTGTCTACTAGTATGTTTATCTAAAGCTAATTTAAACCTCTTTCATCTTGAAATTGAGTTGGGTAGTTCATAAATACAGGCTTTTCTGCAAGAGCTTTGGTATCTGAGTGGGATTTTTACTTGAATGAGGTCAAAGGGTTATTCTCAGTATAAATTAAAAATAAAACAGGAATGGGGGAAAAGGACAAATAGAAAGATTTCCTTGGTCAGCTGCTCATTGAATGACATGCTCCATGAGTTACTTCTGAGCTTTTCTAATCTAAGCATAGAGTTTTGATGTGCATTAAAATTTCACAATCTAAGGTTTATTTCAGATGTCTTTCTCTACTTAAATTTTTCTGTTAACTCTGCCATACCTTTAGATGAAATGTTTTAAAGTCAGAAGAGGATTGTTATGATCATTTAATCTTAAATTTGTATAATGCCTACCACATGCTTTGAAGCATATATTTCCTGCATAATCATTTGTATTGTTATAGCTGTTAAATTTTTGCTGTTCTTACCAAATGAGATCTATGGATTTCACCGGGAACAGTGTTTCACCCTATGATTTAAGTTGGCTTTAGGGCAACCACAGGCATTCATCTCTGCTATTCTTTTGTGTATAACTACTATTCAGATAAAAGGTAGCATTCTGTGGAACTGGCCTTCCAAATGTTACAGTTAAATCTTACAATGCTAAGCTGTAGTTTGGTTCCTGAATCTGTAAACATTTATTCAGAAGGACATTTAAATGAATACAGATTTCTTTCTAAGAATAGGTTTTTATGTAAGAGCTGCATGGTTTTTAATTGGGGTTTCAAATGATTTAATTGTAGTTTTCTCATTAATTACTATTCTTATTATCATAATTGTTAATCATGGTGCAATATTTATTTCTGAAACACTAGAGGGCAAAACTCAGGCTTCCATCCCTGAAACTTGCCCTTCTCATGGTGAGTGCTTTGCTGTGTTAGTGGGTCAGCTCGTGGAGGAAGAAGGACAGAGGTAGACTCCCTGGTCAATTAATCATACATATTAAGATATGTTTTCCTAAAGGAGCTAGTGTTATTCACACTTGCAGGCCCAAGTATAATATGCTCATTATAAATGCAAACTCAGGAAGGAGTCCAGCTGTGATTCTGGACGAAATTGTCTAGAGGAAATCTGCAGTTGTAAGCCAGCTGTCAAATTCAGTGAGAGAGTCCATGGGGATGATAATCCAATGAGGGTGGCGATAAAGGTGCTGTGGACACCACAGAGTGATTCACCTAGTCTTGGGACCCCTTCAGGTGCTGGCAACAATGGGGTGGATACTTGTAGGCAGGCCAATGTCTTTGAGTACTTTATTCTAGCAGTTAATAATAAATCTGCTGTGTTTTATCAGCCCTGATACGCTCTGGATAATGGCCAAAGAAAAAAGCGTTTATCTACCATGTGCATCTACTTAAAAGCTGGAGCAAGTATTCATTTTTATTAAACAAGTCACTCATGGCCTTCATTGTTGCATAGCAAGTGCAAATGATTTTCTGAAGCATTCTGTACAGTTATGCTCTTTCCTGGAAAATCTACATCAGGAAGGAGGTACTGTGTTAATATCAAAGGAAACATTGTTAACCACTTAAAAGCGAAAACAGAATGAAATTTTATCATTGTGCTAAAAATCACTTCCATTTTAGACTTAGTATATGTGTCACCTTTTTCTATCCTCTGTATCATCCAATTTCATTCAAATATATTTTATACTGCCATATGATGTGATGAACCAACTAAAGGGAATGATCATCATCATGGCCTGCTACATATGAAGATTGGAAAATTGAGATTGGGCTCATTTGCCAAAATGCTTTGTATAGTAAAAATAATTTTACTGGGCTTTCAAGTGATTTATCGTCTGGGAAAGCCAAGATAAAATTCAGAAATGCAAACTAGATTATGAGGCATTATTAAATGGAGAAAAATTATGTTATGAAACTGAAAACTTCTGGAACCCACTTCTGGGTCTATGAAAAGTTGTTCCTAAAATTGTATGACAGTTTGACATGGTGTACTAAGTATATATTGATCATTTTGAAATGTGGCATATTTGATTTGTAGAGATTCATATGAAATTCCAGTTAAACTTCACACCTGCTCACATCACCTGACAACTCCATGAATGATTGCAGAACAGTTATATATAGTTTACTAACACAGTGTGTGACCAGATTATTGGAACATTTCTGAATATTATTTAATAGTACATTGTGTGACAAAAAAGGAGGAAGACATGACTGCAGATAAGCACCTCATGGTAACTTCTGGGCTTATTATTATCTGAGCTATTATTTACAGATATTTTACTTCTATGTCTCGAAATCTGAAAGAACAATGATCGGAAAGAATGGGCCAAAAACATGAAAGGATTTTCTCATACACAGTAAAGTCTTCTGGGTGTTTAAAATCGACTGTTGCAAAGAGCTCTGCTCTCCTATCCTTAAGATATAAAGAAATGAAACTTTTCTGAGCTTAGGTGATTGTTTTTGTCTTCAGTTATTCCTTCTTCCCAGTATTAGGATTAAGTAATATTTTAGTTTGAGAAAACTCCCTTAAAGCTTGGAATTGCTGTAACATTGCATGCATCTACTTCACCAGCTAACTACACCAGAAGGCTTCTTCTTAGATGTAAATTTGCAGATATTTGAGTTGAAAGTTTGTCCGGAGTATTTGCCTGGATCCAAGGTGGAACTCCAAGGTGGTACTGGGGTGCTATTGAGGGCACCCTACATGCAGTATGGGTACGATGTACCATTCCTTGGGAATAAAGCAAATTTTTTCTGAGGTCCTCCAGCACTTTACTCCCTCTGCATGCTCTAGTTTCTGTGAGCAATAGCAAGGCAATCTAAGATACAGAAATCAATTTTGCATCATCTATTAGGTACAGATATATGTTGCCTATCCAGGACCAGCAGCTTGTGCAAACTTCATTGCTGGTAAACAAGCAATTGGGCATATAATGCTAGAATCCTACTGGCTCACATCAAATGAAACCAAAATCTTTCTGTCTTTATATCATACAAGTTACTAATGTAGATGCATTCAATGATGACAACTGGTACCCAAACTCATTTAATGGATGAATTATGGTTGATACAAAGTCTACTGTAGCCCAGGACCTACCCTGAGTATTAGAAAATAATCACAGGTTTTGAATGTAGGAAAGGTCTGATGCTGAGAAACCACTTTCAGTGAAAGGGCTCCAGGTTATAGTGTCCTGTACAAGTATTCAGTTCACCCTAAAATTAAAATAATGCAAAATCCTTTTTTGCTGTGTCTCTGCTGTCTCTCTTAATTTTTAATCTGGCCATAGCCTCATTTGTTGTATCCATGTATGCCTTTCTTTCTGCATTTTTTCCATTAAGTGGTATCTTTGCTGTATCCCCCTAATAATATGTTTAACAAAGATCATTTGAAAGAGTCAGCCAGCATCTACTACTGTGATTACTAAAAGCACATTTTCGAACATTGTTTTTCACAAAACCTGTAAGTAGCCAAAATATATCAATACGTCAATTGATCTTTGCTTGGAATATCTTGCGCATAATTCTAATGCAACTGTAATACGTTCAGATAACCCGAATTATTCTAGGCTCATTACAATTGAAATTGCAGCTACAACAATTAAATAATGAACATTAGAAGATGCTATCTGAACTTATAACAATATTTAGATTATCTAGTCCATAAGAGAAATAATAGAATGTGAATGAAAAGGAAATATAAGGATTAAAGAGAGAACAAGCATGTATTATAAAACAACGTCTTATAAAAACCTCAGGAGTGCCTGCAACGTCGTACTGTCTGTGTTCATCTCCTGCTCAAGTTAGTGTTCAGGGTATCCTGTAGGATAATTCTGATACCAATTCTAAAGAAAGTACTAGAGGTTGTACTGGGCCAGAAGATGAATGATTTATTCATCTTCTATGAATAAATTGAAATGCATGAAATCAGCTGCTAGTATGGAATATTCTGACTGCTAAAAGGATGTGGCAATACTCACAGTTTGAAAAGGACTATGCTGCAGTCATCATTTATTCTTAACTATCTTGTAGTCTCTTTTTCTTCTTTATGAGGTCAATGCCCATTGTGATTTTCTGCTTGACCAATGAAGCATTAACTAGCATCTGCTACAGAAGGACTTTTTTATATTCACATTGATGTTCAGGCACTGTGAGAAAAGTTTATAAGCTCTAGCACTGCATTAGTCATAACACCTACTTAGTGCTGATTCACGTTGATGTGGCTTCAATCAAACACAAAGTGAGCTTACATCTCCTCACAAAAAATATGTAGAGGTGCTATTATAATATTAATAGTAATCCAGGTCACTATAGAAAAAAATAAAATAATTATTTTAAATTCTTACCATAAACTTTTATTATTTTTTAAAAGCTTGAAAATAATGTGGTTGTTTCCAGTGTGTTACAATGGTAGATATAAAGGGGATCTCCTGGTAGATGGGGATCTCCAGGTTGTTTAACAATTTGGCTATGCCATTTTCAGGGAACATGAAATGTAATGGGTTCTTGATCCTAGTTCTGCACAGACATTGCCACTACCATCCGTGAGAGGGTAATTCATCATACTTAATACAGACATCCAGCCTGGGAGGCATCATTTCTTCACCGGCTATGAAAGAACATTTAGAGATGTAACTTAAGAAGGAGTCTACCTTTCAATAGCTGAAATGACATGAGAGGAATCCCACCTTTGCTGAGTTTCTCAAAACCTGTACCAAAATTTTTCAGGACAGCACTTAGTCTTCCTGTATTCTATTGTAAGATAAGGACTTGAAAAGTTTGGAATGATAAAAGCTGCAGAACAATGAAATTTTGATTTTTTTCTCTGAGAATGTTTTTGGAAAACTCGTTTAACCTTCTTCTTCCGCAAGGTCAGCTAGGAACAATATGGTCATTATCCATACTTTAATATCAGAACTGTAATATAACATTGCCACGATCAGAAATACTGGACATGGAGTAAAACAGTTTTCCAAAGCAGCATGGATAGAATGGATATCTGCACAGTTTTGCACTGGTATCACAGTTCATTTGTTCACCTGTATGTCATCTGTGGTGTAGATCACGGTGCATACCTCCTGCTTAGTGAGGAGATACATGATAGATGCATTTGTGAGCATATTCTGTGTACATGGAGTACATGTATTTGTAATGGAGTACTGTATTTACAGTTTCAGAAGAGGAACATGCCATATCTTTCATAGAACATTTGTGATCAAATCAAGACTTTTAAGCATAGTATAATAAATAAAGTGTTATAAGTACTGCGATCACATATATGTATATGTATTTATACAGTACTAAAACATCTTCATTTGATCACAGCTGTTCCATTGGGTGTGCAGATGTACTTGCATTTTAATATGCAAAACTTCAAGTTTGTGGAAACCTTGATTGATGAAAATATAAGAAGCATGTTTCAAGGTATTATCTTCCTTTTGCTCAAGAATTATTGTAGAATGTGATGTGAGACATGGAATGTTCCATCAAATTGTATAAATAAGTGAAAACATTTGTCCTTCTGATCATCTTAAACTATGTAAATGCTGTCAGGATTAAATGGCTGTAAAGAGAATGGAACGTAATTAAAATCAACTTATTCCAAATCCCCTCAGTATAACTCAAACCAAGCAAGCTTAATATTTAAGAGGAGATAATTAAGACAGCAGTCTTTGCTTAACATTTCTACTTAGTGTTTCTTTGTCAGTTTTGATTGTTTATATTCGGTATAGCTTCTGTATATAACATGACAGAAGATGCTGGCGTTCACTGAGGCACTGGTAGTTTAATTGTGACTGCTACTACAAGAGAAAGATCTGCAGTCATTTTACTACTTCTCCTGTGAAAGAAATCTTCAGATCAGCAAACTGCTGATACTCTTTTTGCTTGAGTGTGAATTACTAACATAGATCATTACTTCTACATTTCACCTAAAGAATCATTACACACAGAAGAAGGAATGGATGCCTGAATGCAAAAATATGAACTGAACAAAATATTTCATTTTTTCTAATTTAAATTGGAATTTCCAATTTGATGAACTTTTTATTTATTTATTTATTTATTTATTTAGCATGTGGCCACTGCAGGAAAAAACTGTTTATACAGTGCCTAGACTCTGCAAGCCCCTCTTATAGAGGCTTTTCTCTGCTACTACAGTAAAACTGGAAATCCTGTTCTTGAGTACATACCTATACGTCTTGGTGCCAGTTAGGCTGACACTGTGAAAATATTCAAAGTCATTTTTATTCTGTTCTTGATTTAACAGGTTACTTGCCAGAGCAATAATTTTTGAAAGAAAGAAGATAACCCATCCAAAACATGTCCTATATATGATTACTTCAGAAGTGATGCATATCTAAAATTATGACGGGAAAAAAATTAGGATTCACTTCATTTTACCTACTGTACAGCATGTTGCAATATTCAATTACTGTTGGCAAATTACTTTGAAGTGAGAATGTAGTCAGTAATATGTTAGGCATTGCATTTAATTGCACCGCTTTTATCTCAACTGGAATTCTGCCTATCATTAATTTTAATTCAAATAGTGGGACAATGTGATGATTCTTATCCAATCTTACAAGTTCTTTAAACATCTGTAAATCAAGTGCAGACTCTCTCCTCTGGAATAATCCACAAGATGCTTCATCTTGTGTATTTCAGCTAAAGTGCTGGTTATTTAATTCTGGAGCAGAACAGAGTTTCATTACAGTGAGCATTTTGTGCATTTTTTCATTTTCCCTCTTTGTCACTTACCTGAATTTCCCTACTGCAAGTTTTTCATCTGCCTCCAAGCTTGTTAGGCAGGATTAGCTCAGTTTTAACTGAATACATTGTATTCCTTTCTAGATTCAAGCATAATGCTTGAGGCAGCAGGATCAAACAAAGTTAACACAGCAGAACGGATAGGCTTTGAGGCATAACTATACAGTATCTGACAGCAATGATAGACATCTTTACTGAGTTTTGCTAAGGAAAATAAAACAAACATTAGAAATTTGAAGGATTCATTGGTGTATTTGGTTTTGTGTATTTCTGCCATTTAGAAAGACAGTTGTAGTGGCTAAACTCTTTTGTTATTAAAAGAATATCTGATTCTATATCAGGAGAGTAAGCTTTCATTTGCTGCCTACCATATCCACAACTTTTTTTGGTAGGACTAAATGTAGGGCTGATACAGTAACGAGGTTGCAGACACATCTAGTCTCAAGCCTGTTAACTGAGACAAAATAAACAGAAACGGCTAATAAGAGGAAATGTAAAATTAGACTTTGCTCTGATTCTTCTGATTTCTTCCCTGAACAATTAGGAAAAAATGTCATTTTCTTGAGCATGCTTTAGTAATGGTCCATTTGACAAAGGCATGCTTACAAGGGACATGTGCAGTGCATGTCTGTGCAAACACTAATAAGGTAGTGAGACAGATGGATAGAAAATACTCCCATTTTAAGAAGAAGACAGTGATGTAGAGCTCAAGCAGATTAACTGGAAATAATATCTATCAGAATTACGTGATGATCAAATCATGGCCAAAACAGGGATTACAGCTCCTTTATATTGTCCCTGAGATAGCTGTCCTTGATTTTACTTAGAAACTCCAGCTTTATAATGTCTCCTTCAGCAGAATAGTCTCCTTTTCCTTTTGAGTGATTTATGATTCCTATAGTAATGTAAGAATCATGAAGGTCCACTATAGCTTTCTGTCTAAACTTTTTAGTCCAAACAGAGGAAATGAGCTGGAATCATTCTTTATCTGCGAGTAGATGCATCCCTCACAATGAAAGAGGGACAGATAATTCATAAATAATGATCTGCTTGGTGAAATCAGCATATCTTTCATATTAATGAAAACTGATACAAATTTTAAAAGATCTCTTTGGAAGTCAACTTTTTTCAAACGATCTTCTCAAATTTTAGAGGCAGTATTTCCTGCTGATATTCTTCTAAATATCCATTATAATAGATTAGTTATTTGAGAGATTTGATCAGTTAACCAAGACACATAAGGGTTTCTCCTGGTCTTATATTGGATGAGATGCTTTTACTTTAGAGGTCCAACAACTGCTTAGTCACAAAGATATTTTAAACCTTAAAAAAATCAGAACTTTTACTTTTTCTATATAGTCAAAGGAAAATATATTTTTGTTATGAATATTTATTAAAAGAAATTAAAGAGATGTTCAAACATATAAACAATATTTCAAAGTTTTCTATTGTTTTAACTATTTTTTCTTTGATATTGGATAATTTCATCCAGAAGTATTTTACTTTTCAGAATGACAGAATACCCTTTTTTCTCATATTCTTCTTCCCTACTAGCTATCCATTCACCTATCTTAGCTGCACATCTAGTTCTTTCTGACCTGTACTAACTGTACTAACTAAGAACCTCAAAACTCTTAGTATCTTTAAGTACAAATTAGGAGAAGAGAAGATGCCTAGGACATTGAAGTTGTGGGAGTTCTGAGTGCAATTTAAAATAATATTTTCCACGCTATGATTGATGTAGATAATGTAAACTAGATCCTGGAAATGGTGAAAAACATGGTGGGAAAATAAAAGGAAAGACAGGTATTTGAATAGACCTAAAAAGAGCTGGATGTTCTCTTACTGAATGTCGACGGACAAACGCATAGTCAAAAGAACTGCATCACCTACGAAGAACCCTTCAAAATATCCAATTAAAGTAGTTGTTTTACCATGCGCATGGGATATGTAGGTAACTTGACAGTTCAATCACTGGAACAAAGTATTGAATGACCTAAATGAAATGCACAGCTAGAACAGCAAACATAGATTGTTATATGCATTTATTCTACAATTATACTGAGTTCTGAGCAGTAGACTAGGTTTAAGAGGAATGTTTTTGTAAGACAAATTAAACCATTTTAAAAATTCTTGTACAGACAGACAAAACTACTGCTTTGCTTCTTGGCTAGTGCTGCTGAAATGAATAGAAAACTGAATATTTGCTTGAGAATCCCATGTCTTGCATATCCCACTTTCTTCTGCAGCTTTTGATATGGTCTCCCCTTAAAAATCTTGCCCTGAAATGCATCATCCAGACAAGAATCATGACGTGGCAGCAAAGGCCCCTGAGCAGTGTTTGGCAGGACTGAAACGTGCGCAGAGATCTGAGAAAGGTGTTTCCATACCACCGAGGAACAAAGGAGCTTCCCGATAAGAAATACTGCAGTACTGGAAGAATTGGCGTAAGCACGGTAAACCAGTCTTTTATGACCTCCTAAGCACTGGATGATCCTGCAGAATATACCCATGGTATAAAACCTACCTACATTTTCATGATGTTTATAATCATATCCCTTATATATTAACTTTGGCTACAGCTTTTTTATTATGTCATGCTAAGCTGAAATTGAACTGAAAGTGCTGTTTTGTTTTAGATTTGAGTTTTTTATATTAAGCTTAACGGGTGTTTGACAGGTGGTTTTTAGATTCTTTCGTGTAAGTATAATATGCAAGGTATGCAAACAAATATAGACAGAAAGATTCACTATTTGGGCTGTGCTCTGAAGAGTGTAAAATATGGATTCAGGTGCCATCTTTACAGCATGAACAGTTTAAACTAATCATTTCCTGAAATTAGTAAACTTCTAGTGAAATCTGAGAAGGAAAGTATTTAAAAGCTTTATATAAATCCTCTTTGTGACTATGCTATGCTACTTGCTACATACAAAACAACTGGTTCTGAGACCAGCCTCACTTTTCTAGCTCAGTTTGAGGTGAAGTGCAATAGAAGTGCACCTTTAAAGCTGTCTTGTCCCATCTTTTGAAGAGATACTAACCAAATGAACTGAACTCTACAATTTCAGAGTAGCTGGAAAGTGGGAAGTTTTTCATTCAGAACAAATACAACTACATTTTACCTATGACTCATGGAATATGGAGTTAAGACTACAATCAATACTGTATTTCATAAGCCAATTGGGTAAGCAATAACCTGACAGCCCTTAGAATGTTGCTTAAAAATGCTGCCTTTAGTTATAAAATATAAAAAAAAAGTTTTCTGTGAGTCTTTGCAGTTTGCTGCAAATCTCCTCGGAAAGGAATATCCACATTCATTATGATTTATTATAAAGAATTTTGCTTCTACATCATCAGCTTGCTGGCTTCAAGGAAAAAAACTATACCTACTGAATTGAAATCAGAGAAAAAAACAATATGCAGTAAATCAAAATCAACCTTTAAAAGCATGAAACTGACCTCTTGATGCATGAGATATAAGAACTGAATTTTGGGCTTTTCATGTGTATTTTGATTTTAGAACTTCCTATTTTCAGTTTCTGTGATTATGACAATATGTATAATACACTTTGCTAGAGGTCTGGGGAATGCTAATCTGAAGCACTGTCTTTAGTCACAGATAGAGAACAATTATTAAAGGCAAAATGAGGGCATGGCTGACCTAGGTGAAAGATTGAAGCAAGATTTCAGCCTGGTGGAAAAATGCAGGACAGCACATAGAGGACATTTTTCCTGCTTTGTGTTCTTTAAACAGGATTGCTACTGAGCCCAGTGGGCTGAAGAATGTAGGAGGCAATGAAAGAGCCTGCCTGCAGAATCTCCAGTAAAGGAGTTGCCTACCCCACAGTAGATACCGCTGACAGAGCTCATTTAAGCACAGTATTTACATGAGAAAGTTTTCCTCAGTGAAGATATGAGAGTTGAAGGTGATGGAATGGAGACAAGAGTTTGAGGTTATGATAGAGAAGAGAGAGGAGGTAAATTGTTACTGAAATTTAAGACTGGAGTTCAAAGGAATATGAAAATGGCATTCAGGCAGTCATAAAGGAAAAGAGAAATTAGGATAATAGCCAGAAAGAAGGACGACACACAAAAGAGAAGATAGCTTTAGACTGACATCAAAAAAGTAGATTTCTATGATTATGGATTTTATGTCAAAAGACTCAACAGGATATTGTCATAAAACAGAAAATTCAAAAACATTCAATAAGCATGTTGTCATAAGTATCATGTTTTGGAAGGGTCTATCTTCCAGCAGCTGCCTGCCACAAAGAAAGAGACAAAACTTGTACCAAAGAGAGATTTCTATGAAACCTGGGTGTTCCTCAGCCAGAAGTTACATTTCATTAAAAAGATTGTTTAGCTAATTGTGTTATGCGTAGGAGCCACTGAAATGCTGTGGCCACAGAGAAATCAAATATGACCCTTGCTTCAGACAAGGTTTTCTAGTAGACATTGGCATAGTACATCAGTGAGACTTCGTACAGAACCTTATGCACAATGCCTCTGCAATGTTGAAAATATAAATGAAAACAGATCTCCTGCTAAGGCCTATTTCATAATAGAGAAGCTGGAAAATCTGTCTTATTAGTGAATACTGAAAAATAGAAAATTGACAATTATGTAGAAAAAGTGATTGTGCTTTAAAAATACATGAAACAGTATGCACCAGAAAGGAAAAAAAAAAAAATTAAAAAAAAAAGTCTAGCTGAAAGGTAATGGTGGTAAAACAATAAATAAATATAAACTGATGATAGGTTCAAACATTCAGGCTGAAAATTAAAATAATAATTAAAATTAGAGAACTAAGAATTTGGAAAACAGCCTTATAGTAGGTGTAGTGGGGAAAAAAAGCCTAACTAACTTTAGGAAGGAGCCTGACTGATTTGTGAAATCAGCTAAATGATGTGCATATCCCCAGGATCAGGAGACAGTATATAATGACCCAAGATCCCTTTTCTAATCCTATGCCCCCGGGTCTGAAGGTATTTTTGTTCAACTGCAGTATTGCTCTTTAACCCACAAACAAACCAGAATACTTTGAGAAGCAGAAATAAAACTGACATGCTTAAGGATAAACATGGGAGACTCTTCATCCAAGATATGTTACTGCTGTAATTACAGACACTGACGTACTGTGGCTTCTGTGTCTCTGCAAGTGATGAGTGGTGTGCAATATCAATTCAAGACCTACACAACGTTACTGAAAAGAAATCTTTGGAACATAAATCCTTTGGAACCAGCACAACATTTGTATTATTCTGATTTTTATTCATTTGTGACTCAGGAAAGATAACGTTTTATTTCACTGCACAGATTTACCAATTATTTTGAAGTACTAATTTTTTGATTTCTATTTCCTTCAGACAAATTAAAAATTAAAGCATTGGGTGAATGCTGATGAGATGCTATTGTAGGCCAGGAAGAAAAAAACAATTCTCTCTACAAACGATAGGTCTACTGGCTTTTAGTAACAAATAAACCTATAGCATAGATTCTAAGCATTTATGAACTGAGGGGCCACTCATGCTGTTTCTGTTGCCAGCATGTGCATTAGCACGTTATAGGGTTTGACACAGGTACCTATAAATCTAGAGCACCCACATCACTAATAAGAGGTCTATATATAGGAGAACATGCACCACCAGAAGAAGGTGTGTGTTCTTGTTACCTGGACATCCTGTGAGAGAGGGGTGTGTGTGTATGTGGGATTAGAAATTTGGGGGATTTATTTTAGAAAGATGTTTTGTAGTTGTATCATAACAACTTTGTCTAGTGTATTTGTTGATTTATCTGTTTTATTGCTGATATTCATCCTGACCATATAATTTATTGATTGCCAGTTAATTACATGTCATTCAATCCTGATTTGGTTTATGAAATGTGAATTAAGCAGTTTTTCCCTGTGATATCTGCGATTTATGTCTATCAATAAATGTTTGTAGCCAAGAGATGCTAATAAAAGCAGGCAGCACCATAGGACCTTGAGGTACCCACTGTGCTTTGTCTTTTGTCATCTTCTAAACGTGATAGTGTTAGAACTACAGTCAGAAAACTGGAGTTTCACTCCAGGTCCTTCTCTGTAAGTCCTCTCAGTCTGCTATACTGAAGACTTGACGTTACTCAGCTAGGTCACCTGACTGAGCAGTGTTGTTTAAACCCTGGCATTCTGGCCTCTATTTGAGTCCCAAATCATCGTTCAAATGGTACAGCAGGTTTTTGCAGAATTATGAACTCTCTATCCTCTTGGTGGCCTAAGGGAATGTAGGACAGGAGGGGGCCACAGGTAAACATGCAGTACTTTGGAGTCATCTCTTTTGTGTGCCACTGCAAATTATGGACGATCATACTTTTCAAAACACTGTATAACAGAATTTAGAGTAGTTAAAGATGAACTATGACAGCTACAGCGTGCTGTAGAAGAACAAATCTGAAGCATGTTTTTAAGTCCTTCAGAAGAGTGGTTAGCCTCATTCATAAATCAAGCCTCAAATAACCTCACAGAGCTCTCACAGATCTAGATATCGGAGCCACTGAGAAGCAAAATGATTTGCCCAGGTTGAAATTCATTCTTGTGATGAGAACTTGCGTAAAAACTACATACCCCCTACATTTTAAGGAAATAGGAAGAATTTAAATAATGCATAGGCCTTTTACAGAGGTGTAAGTTGAGGGAGAAATGAAGATGTCATGCTTCTGAATACCAATATTACCGGAAGGAGCCAAAGCACTGCCTTTAGTTTCCACTCGCCTCAGCATATTGTACTTTACCACTGACCTCGGGTCCTTTTTATTTGTTCTGAGCTAGCTCCCATTTAGATTTGATACTTTATTAATTTTTCTTTTCTACTTATTTTCCTCTCCCTACTGACTTTAAATATAGGATCCATAGTGGAGACCAGCCCTAATAGACAATATTTCCTTTAGCCATCTGGCCATGGTCTGGACAATACTTGAGGTTAAACTTCTTGAATTTTAACTTCTTCAAGAGATAATTAAATCAGCGTTAGCAGCAGCGCATGTGGAAAGGACCTGCCTTTTAAGTCATTGCTAACAGCCTGTCTAAAATTTGCCTGTGTGTGTGGTGCCCCTACAGTAGTATGATGGTGGCAACAGATTATTTATATAAATTAAAATCAACAGGGGGCTGAGCACTGAGCCCAGCAGAATATCCTCTGGGCAAGCGGAAATTTTAGAGACCAAGGGATTAATCTTAGCTGTTTGGCTTCTTTCATCAAAGTAACATTTAAAATGCTTAATTATAATTTATGAAATATTAATATCTGGAAAGCTTTTCAGTGGAGATACTATATTTCTGCAGAATCAAAAAGAAGGCTTCTTCGGGTTTCGAAGTACAGTATCAACATGCTGAACTTTCTTAGTGTTAACAAGCTTTTTATTTTCAGTCTCACTAGAGGGGATTTTTTTCTTCTCACCTGAATAACAAAGTATTTTGGAAAGAGCTAATTTATTGCTAAAATATATCATTCCTAATGTCTTTGAAATGTACTTCTTAGTCCCAAAACAGAAGGGAAAACGATTTTCATACTGTATTTCTGTCACAATGTAAGTTCATCTTTTCTTTATGTGTGAAGTTTGGGAAACTCATTCTATCCTTGAGTTCTTTAGGAGCTCTGATTCTCAGGGCTATAGCTTATACTACCTGAGAATCTAGCCCAAAGCCTTCATGAATATATTTATGTGGTAGGTGTTTCTGACATTCAGAACACACATCTGTCTGAAGGACTAAGAAGTTTGTATTATGGCTACAGGACAGCATTTCACAGAGTGGTTAATGAGATCTGGACAAGCTGAGTGAGTTATTCAAAGTTATTCAGCAAGCAAATGGTGAAGTTTCAAAGCCGCTTGCTGTCACCAGGAGACAGAAAACATTGCCTTTCTCACTGGGTTAAAGTTGACAGGCAATAAAAGAAAGTTTCCTTAAACAGTAAGCAGATAATAATTCATGTTAAAATCTACATTTGTTAGTTTCAAAACATATGCATTAGCCTCCCACAGAATTATATTATCATTTAATTGGTCCTTTTCTGCCCTTGCGTTGTACTTTAGTCCTGTTTACAATTCTGCTTATTCTCATTTGACCTAGATTGTACACTCTCTGGTGCAGGGAATATGTCTTTATTGATACTGTGAAGTGTTGTGCTTACCTACTGTGTTGTATGGGTAATACATAATGAGACAATCTGGGTCTTGTAAATCTAAATTAAATGTAGTTCTGAGAACCTGGCATTAAATATTGAATATTTTCCATGCCTTGCTGTTATCAAGCAGCACTTATCTAGAAAATAATTGCATGTATTTGATAAACAGGCAGTTGCTAAACACACAGTGACAGCTCATAGAAAGTATTTCGCTTTGAATCAAACACAGCTTTTACTTTCTACCCTTTGTTTCTAACGATACTGCCATGAACATGGAACATTTTCCTCAGGAGCTCATCTGTTCCTGCTGCTTATCCCTCACCTGAAGTCATAATCCTTTGTTTGTGCCCATAATCATCTCTGCAGAAACTAATTGTGATGTCACAGGCAGAAGATTATGACTTTAGGGGCAGAACAAGCAGCAGGAGTAGGTGACCTCTAAAACAGGAGGCATCTCTTTCCGTACTAATGTTCCTCTGAATGAAAAATGGGAGACAAGAGAGTCATGGCTCTCTTCTCTAAGAAGAAAATATTTGTTTCAATTTATAAAAGGCATCAATTGGCCTTGCAAGAGTTAATTTGAAATTAATTTCTCTGTGATTATATCAAGGAGAGATAATATATTCAGTATCAGATGAATTATTAAACTTGGTTTCTAATTTCTCATTTAATTAAATCGCAAATAAAACTACTGATGCAATCAGCAACTTCTGTATCTTTTCACATAAAGCTAGAATCATGTAACAGCTCGTCTCCTCTCTAGCTGACTTTTACTGTGAACTCAGTAACAAGCTGGGTCAAATCTTTAAAGGTTTCTACTTTTTCCCTTTCTCTTCATGCAGTAAACTGATCAAAGGGGTCCTGCATTTGATAGCTTTCTAAGGGAATGTTTGCATGAATTTATAGCTTGTGATATTGTAACATTAAAGAATCAGAGGTTTTTTTTTTTTTTATCTACGGAAAAGTCAGAAGTATGCTAGTGCGATACTGCTTATATTATTGACATTTTTTAATTCAGTCCTATCCCAAGAAAATGTAACTCTCAAGGCTTTCCCTTTCAACAGTGAGAACTGATATAAATACAAACTTAATAATATTCAAGAATATGTTAACAGCAGCTTTTTAAAGTTTCATAGGGAAGCTTCTTTAGGTGGCTTCCCACAGAAAATCCCTATTTATGGCATGTTATTATTGAGATTAAGACTGCAGTTTCTTCCATCACTATGATGGATTCCTCCACAGATGATGGATCTGTGTGCCATCTGAAAGGACTATACCAGCTATCATGTTGGTTTCGGTGGTCTGGGTAACATTTTGTTAAGGAGCTGAGTGAAAAGAGATATTTCTTTTGGATAGGATTCGTACATTCTATTTTTCTCTTTAGGGCATCTTCAATTATAGGGAAATCCCTACTTGCTATAATATACTTATTTTGATCCAGGTAAACATTTCTGACGGAATCACAATATTTTTCACTTACAGGAAATTTCACATAATAGGATTTTGTTCCTTAAATAAGACTTTTTTTTTTTTTTTAAATATGAATTTCATTTGCCCTGATATTTTTTTTACAAAAAACTTCACATCTACTTTGGTCAGAGATGTGAACTTAAATTAAACAGCTGCTGCCTTTAAAAAATAGAGAGACTTGTACCCAGCACTGGCTGTTTGTTGAAGTATAACCCTCTCATGACTTTTGTGTTTAGGGATGCTAGCCACTGAGGGGTTTCGGTTTGAAGACAATGCTTTTCACTGAAAAGAGCTCTGAGCAAGGAATCAGCACCGATTTTTGGCTGTGGGTCTGCTCTGGGAGCCTAGATAAACCATTCCACATATCAGTTTTGAGGTTTGTAAAATGGATATCAGGAGCATCATATGTTTTTTGAGGTCTGTGGCTGGAAAAGTGGCAACAAAAGGTAATAATGAACATATCAGTATTGAAAATCTATAGAATACTTGTAACAGTTTTTCAAATGCCACTTACCATTTGAATATTTGACTGTATAATTTGTATATGCCATCATGATCACTGCCCTAACAAAGCAAGTGTACATCTGTCCATAGAATTTTATACTTGTGATTTTTGAAAAATGTATCTGCAGTATAAATATCTAAGTGCGCTGAATTCGCTGCAGTGGGATTAGTTTAGAATTATGAAGGATATGTATTTTTTAAAACAAAGGATAAGAGAATTTTTTTAAAAATAAAATATAGGATTAAAATGTGCAAAAAATATCCTTCTATCTCTATAGCATTTTCTAGAGATAGATAGCTGAAAAAGAAGGAAAAGATGAGAAAGCATTAGATTGAAGACAACTAAAAGAAAACCTTACTTTGTCTCACACAGGTGCTATAAATGGTATTAGAGTTTTCTTGAAGAGTGTAATAGACAGCTGTATAAAAGTCTATGCTCCTTAATGACACATAAATTAACTACAGCCTTTGCACAGCTTTAACATGCGAATGTATTTCTTTTGATAAATGTTTAAGTTTTTTCCTGTAAATGATCCAGCTTATTTTGCACATGGATGGAAAATAAAATTCTCCTAGCATTTCTCCTGACCTTTATGAGTTCTAAAATTACTGCTAACAAAAATTTGTTTCCAATTTAGTCTCACTAATTATGATTATTTCAGGGCAGAATGCTGTAGACATAATGCCCATTGATATAATAGCACAGATGAGCTGAATAAGAATGCATCTAACAGTATTACTTGGAACAAAGCTACATCTCTTTATGTTCCTATTTTTATATCCAAAGAAAAACAACATTGTAAGGATTTTAAAGGTTTTAGCACTATGTAAACAGTAAACATTTAAGTGGAAAACCTTATTAAACAAATTCCAACCTGCTAGGAGAAAATAAAACCATAATGTAGGTCCCTATTCTACCAGTTTGCCTATAACTTCATCTGGGTGATGCCTTTATCTTAGAGCAAAAAGCATAGCTTCTCACATCTCTAAAAATGGCACCTTTAAAACCTTTTAAAATTTCTATGACAAAATCGGAAAAGACTTGAATCCTGAGGAAAGATAGGAAAGATATTATTCTTTCTATTTTTGACTTCATATTTCTGGCCAGTTGTGGATTGCACCACTGATACCTTAGATATTTGAAGTCATAAAAAATTATAATTTCTCATCAACATACACAGCAGAAATGTTCTATCTTCTATGAAATTTAAAGAGTTAGTAAATATCTTTGGAAATATTTTATTAGAAGATGTAATATCAAATACTGTTTATAGACCACTTTATGTTATGAAGCCATCTGCTCCAGGACCAAGGGCATAACCCAGCTGCAGAGTAACCACCGGAAAAAAAGTCAGTTGTAAAGGCTTTATTGAGACTATATCCTACTGTTGCTTCATTACTGTTATTATAATATATGTTTCACATTATTTACCAGGTCATTATGAATTATCATGAATAATTAAAAGGCTTTACTTGTCAGAGTAAATGAAGAAAATATATTTTTGATGCATTATCCTTCTCTCAAGTTTTATTTCAGTTCTAAGCTAATTCCCAATTTCAGTAAGTTGCAACAGATTTTACAGCTGTTAGTATGACTCAGTGAGTTTCTGCCATGTTAGGATTATATTAGATACACTCATAAATGTCTCTGTAACAGATTATAAACATAGCTTTCAAGTCTTTCTTTTTAAAGGAGATTTTCTTCCTGTTCAGCTTTTGAAATGTAATTAGGAATTCCCTCATAGATTTATTTTGCTAAGCAATGAGCTATGAAATACCTTCTTTTTTTTAGATCTGTGAAATCAAAAATGTGTTTTATCATTTGTTTAATTTTAGGTGTCTAGAGCCAAAATATCTGCAACAAAATTAAGGCAACGAAAGGAGAACTTCGGTGGGGATTAAGTATATCTCTTCAAGATTGCAGAACATCTGCTCACACCTACTTTACAACTGGTAAGTCTATAAATTCCCAGTAGCCTAATAATCTGATTCTTAGCAGCATGCCAGGAATTGCCTAACTCTGTTAAGATCCATAAGAGACAGATTCTTCTACTTCTCTAATACAAAGAATTTGATCTTCAGTTTAGAAGATCAATGAGCAGCACAGTATCCCTACCAGTCTGTTGTATTCAGTACAGTTTGTCTCGGAGATTCCCAAATCAAGGGATTCAAAGTAGTGTGCAAATTTTATTATGTAAAGACACTTTTGAATAATTTCACAGGCTATCAATTTTTTAAAATATCTTTATGTAACTACATTAAAATAAAAGACACATGTTCCTTTTTAACTATCACGTTGTTACAGAGGTATTTGGTAAATTCATGAAGGCTGACAAATATAGTCAAAACAGTCCTCCAGACAAGATGTTTAAAATGCACAAACCTAACATGCAGTGGGGTAGAGGATAGGGAATGCTGTTTCTCCATCTAGTTAAGCATGTTCTCCTTTGAATGGACTACCTCCAAATGTTTCTATACTTGTCATCGCCATTCAGAATTTGGGGGTTCTCATCCTTTTCCATGTCCAGCCAGGTTAATGGTCACCTTTCTTCACAGAAATCAGTAGTTTTCTCCTTGCTACTTTCTATTTAGCAGTCTGAGAAGAGTGTATCGATCTTAACTTCTAATTATAGGCTGTGACCAATACTGCATTTTGGTTTGGAAATCCCCTATTCATTTTCATTGTTTACTTCCCACTCTTATTAGAATGTAAGAACTAGTGATCTTACAGCCAGAGGTGGTAAAATCGCAAGCTTCCTTTCATTAGTTGTTGTCTAACTAAAGAAACAGTATTTTCATTGAAGAGATTCACTTTTGTACGTCATGAACGCTTTCACCTCCATGAAGACTCTCAATATACCACTACCTCAGAGGTTTTAATCCAAAATTGAAATTTGACTTTGGAGTCCAATGTTTAGTCACAAAATGTTATCAAAGACAAGTATTATCGTTTGCGCTTGGTATCATTGTGTGATATCTGTAGAAAAAGGCCATTTTTAATAGTAGTCAATGAAATATTGTATGAAACACATACAAATACATAAATATTAATATTGATAAATATGGTAGCTATTTAAGTTGGAATCTGATAGCTTCCTATCTCAACTCTGAAATTTTTAAGTGGCATTAGTTTTCCTCCTAGGAAGGCAAGCTATTTTGTTATATGAATGGCAGGGTGTTTCCTGTTCACACTGTTCCTATACAAATCCAAAACTCCCGTGGATGACTATGGTTTAAGAAATGCAAAGGGATCATTCTAACTCATTTGCCTTTAAATTTAACCTTTCAGTAGGTTGCATTCAGCACTTGGTACCACTATATTTTTAAAAATAGTTTTTGACTTATGGATTAGATGTTATTAACCTTACATTGGATGATTTTTAAGCCAACATAATTATTAGAAAGCACATTAGGAGGAAATTTAATTTTCCAAAGTTTCATAAACTCTGGAAAAACAGAGCATAACCCAATGCTTTGTCATCTGTTACATTTCAAACTCATTTGCTTAAATACCCCACTTTATTTTTTAATACTTTGGTAGAACAAGAGCACAGTAAATGGACCTAGTGTGCACATTCATTTTTCTTCTTTGACATATAAAATACAAAACAGATCTCACTAATTAATAAAACTTTTTAGCATACTGAGTAGGGTTTTATTCTCCCCCCACCCATTTTTTATTTTTTATTTCTCTCCTTTCAGTAAATCTTCCTGATGTTTACTGCTACGGCAATATGACGTGGCGTTTACATTAGAAAATCATATTAGTTATCTTCTCTTAAATGATAAATGCAGACAAAGAGACTGAAAGTCTGAAATCGCTATAAAGTACAGTCCAAAAAGTTTTAAGTTGCCTTGCCTGACTCCTTACACTGGTAATACATATTGGATTACAGCCACTTTTAATAATGAATCTGCATTAAATCAGTGCAATCAAGAAGAGGAGCATTAAAGTTTGCGGCATGTGTATTTATCCACCTAATAAAATAGTTCATTTCATGAGATTATTGAAACTTCAAAATGAATTTGATGGTCTGAATAGACTATATTATGATGACCTAATCCAGTGGCAACTAAGGACAGGTCTTCATCAGAGAAAAAAAGAAATATATACACATACATATGCAGAATAAAATAAGTACAAAAATGAAATAAGTTTTAGTCATTGCAGTTCATGTATCCACCAGGGAGAAGTCCAATAGGACTATGCACCATCTTGACAAATCAGAGGGCAGAGCTTTTAGGGAAGAATGAGAACAACTTGCTCAATGTGTTTTTTAATTTCTGTTAGCCTTCAATTTGGGAAAATTAGTTATCTGCTTTTCATCTGTATCTTGTTTCTCATAAGTAATTTGACATTTTTGTGACAGTATTAATAGCAAAAAAAGGATATAAATCATGTATCTTAATCATATTGATAGTGCAAAGACCATGATATCTTACAACCTTCATATTCATGATGAAATAAATGGTCCATCCAAAACAAAGACAAGACCATTGGATCAGATCCTTTGAAAATGTAGCTTGTCTTAAAATGGACTTCAAACATAGTTACACTCACAAGGGCTGCATTTTCTTTGCTTGTTACTGCATCTTAATTGAATTAAACTCCTAATAATCTGGGACAGATGCACCAGTATTTGGGAAAAAAAAATAGATTTCTTTATTACGTCATTGAGCATTGCATTATTTTCTTAATGTATGGCAATTACAGAAAGGTCGATTCTGAATAACACAGTGTGAATGCACTGTGAACATTTAATGCTGAATAGTCTTACAATTTTTCCATTTCCAGAAATACATATTTTTCCTTCTTTCTATAGCTAAACTTATGAAACAACAGACCAAAGCAGAATACCTTATTACATAAATATTTCTACATGTATTATTGCTTTAATCAGTGCAAATATTTAAAATAATTTATAAATTCCAGTTTCCAAAGTCTTTTTTGTTCTATACAGTATGATTTAAAACATAAGACCTTCATATATATATTCAGTCCTGATCAATGTGCATTTACCCTTTTTCTATTTTCTTTTCTGCAAAAATGAAGAAGATTTCTTCAAATGTGGTTCTCAAAATGAGCAGGGAGACATTTGTTCCTTAAAATCCTGATCTCCAGCAGTTCACTTTTTGAAAATCTACTCCTCAAAAATGTGCAAATACTCTTGTGAAAGTTATCCTATATGCATTTTTTTCCAGGCTACTATGTTAGTAGTAATTACTTGTATGTGGGCACCAGACAAAGCTCATGAAATGTGAACTTCTTCCTGATTCCTCAGAATAGTGTATTGCAGTGCTTATCAGGGTTTCTCTTATCATGGTTTATCTTATCTTGCTTATCAGGGTTTATCTTAACTGCAGTGCTCATCAGGGTGATGCAGAATCAGAGCATATATAGAAGATTTCCAGAAAACTTTTTGTGATCTGAGCGCCTTGTCTACTGTCTTGGTTGCTCCTTATGCTGCTAGATAGAAGCTGATCGACTCCCGTGATTCTTTGTCAGCTAGGAATGAAATGAAGTAAAAGCATTGCTCAGGCTATTCGTAAGCCATCTCGTAACTAGTGCTAAACCTCTTACAGGAATAGAAAGGAGTTAATAGACAAAGTGCCAGTAGATTGTGCTCATGGCTGCCTATAGCAGACATCTTGGCTCCTGTAGGACAGAGAACTCTACTCCTGCACTTCAAAGATCTCCCCAATGCAAAGATCTTCCCAGTGCAACCCTTGTCTCAAGTTCTTCACAAACCTGATTCGAGTTCAGACACTTATTCCCCCTAAATTTTCAAACCACGTGGATCTGCCACTTAGCTGTCTAGGGATGAATCTCAACTATAAATCTTAAAATGTTGGAGTTCAAAGCACTCCCATTTTCATCCAGATCTAGACTTTCATGGCTTATGTAGGTCTCAGTGATGTAAGATTAACTCTTCATTGACTCATGAGGTATTCTAATAGTCTCCTGCTCTGTTAAACCAACTTCTTTGACAGTGGTATACGGTCCTGTCACATGAGATGACAGCTGCCTCACCTCTGAAAAAGTCCATGTTGTGGAAAGGCAGACCTGCAGTTAAGTTTCAAGAGTACAGGGAGGAGCTGGAAGGGTGAAAAATAAAAGCTGCTGCTGCAATAAAGAAAAAGTCACTAAAGCCATGAGTCAAAGTTAAAATTTGCTGGACAGAAAAGCATAAGCCATTATAATGATGGCTTAGAGAGGAATGAAGTAAAAAAGGACACCATCAGATAAGAATATAAAAAGAATAGCAGCCCAAGAGTAGTTGGTTAGATCAAAGGTCCATCTATGTTTGCATGCTGTTTCTGACATTTGCTATTATCAGATCTTAAAGAGGAGCACAAGAACAGAGCAAGTGCACCGTCCTACTTGCTGTGAATATTCCCTTTGGCAATTTGTGCCTCAGGGACTTTTAAAGTCAGGCATACAGTCACTGAATTGACTGTACGCCCAGTTGGGTTTTGAATCCATGTAAACATTTAGCAACTAAGGTCTCCTATAGTGAGACATTCCACAGTTAAAATGGCACATTATGTGAAAAACTCTGTCTTCTACTGTCTTCTAGTTTATGTTCTATTGATTTCATTCTTTGTTCCCTTGTTCTTGTGTTGGAAACTTTCAATAATCCTACACTATTCACCTCCTTCATGCCGTCAGGATTTTATAAAATCTTTATACTATTCCTCACTCAGTAGTCTTTTTTCAAGCTAAAGGATCCTAGCTTGCTTAGTGAGTCTTGTCATGAAGGTTGTTTCATACCTTAGATCAGGAGACAGGACAGCTAGGAGGCTGACATGGAAGTACTGTCAAAGACAATATCCCAGCACAGGCTGTTTATGCAGAGTAAAACACAAAATTTTCTGATCTAATTCCACTTAAGGGAGATTTGAAAGCTCAGATTTCCATTCTGTGGCTTATAGTGTTACGAGCTCATGCTCATTGCCTAGCTGAATCCCCAAGGAGACTGAAAATCTGTAACCTATAGCTAAATGCCCTATATTCTCTCTGTTTCCCTTCTCCTTCCCCTCTCCTGTCTTTGAATGGCTGATGATATCGAGATATCTTTATGGGGATGGACATCTAAACTCAAATAGGTCACTCCTTCACCACCTACTCATCTTTTTATAAACTTGCTATTCATAAGCTGTGTGATAACCTCAGCGAGCGATGGAGGTTTTACAGGACAGCCCTCCTTGAGTCTAAATTTTTGTCTTTTAGATATCTACTTTAAGATGAGCTAGAGAGAAGATATTACCATCAAACTATGAGGTTTAAACAATAAAGCCACATGGCAGGTCTGATTCATAGATTTCCCCCCCGCTCTTCTTCATTTATCTCTGTGAATAGGTACAAATTTATTCCTGAAGAATAATTCTCACCACAGGATTAATTCTTGTAGCGGTGCTCACATGGCCCACCCCTGATGACATGGCCATGATAATAACACTTGTTAAGGTAGGAATGTGAGTGCAAACCGCATGGGTGAAACAAATATACAAAACTTCCTAGGAGGGCTCTGCCCAAAACTGATCGTATTAAAGAGAAAGACAACCAACAGCTGGGTTAAACAGTAGCCAAGGGAATTTCAAAGAGATTTCTGAAACAAAGGAGTCAGCTTGAAAAGAAGAACAAAAATTTGTAACAGTGGGGAGAGCCCCTGAAGCGGAAGCAGCAGCAGTCAGACCTGGTTTAACACTGCCAGCACCAGCCCCGCCGCATCATGATCCCTGCCTTGGCGAGATGGAGCATCCTCTCCGAGGGGTGCAAGCAGCCCACATCCAGCACGTGCACTGGCAGCATGGGGTGCAACACGTAGGGACCATACCTGCGTTTGCATGTGCGACCTTGTGAGGATCTGTTTCACAATCCACAAATAGTGGATTGGAGGGATAGCACAGGTCCACATAAAGCTAGAGCACCCCTTGTCCCACAGGAGGAACCACAGGGGAACCTGCACCCCCGGAGGAGGTTGTGGGTGCTTGCAACCCACATATTTTGTGAGAGAGGGGGGTGTGTACCTGTAACTGTGTGAACAAGTGAGTGTATGTGTATGTGAGTTATGTGTGTGTGTGTGATTTGGACTTTTGGGACTGGTTGTAGAAGGGTGTTTAGATATTTGTAGTGGTTTATTAACATATTACAAGCATCTAGCATTGCGGTTCATCTACAACATTTCTGATATCAATAGAGGATGCATAGTTCACTGATTGCTAGTCAATTATGTGTTATTAGTAAATCAATAAAGCACTTCAATCCTGATTTTATTTTTGCTATTGAGCAGTTTTTCCCTGTAACAACTCTCACTACCGCAACCTCAGTTTTGCCTCAGGCAGCTAATACTGGTTTAAGGGAAGTTCAGGATTCAGGAAGTCTTGTGGCTCATTTGCTCAGTACTAGTGTAAGCCATCTCAGTTCCAGTAATTTTTGTAAAATTTTGTAATATGCAGTAAATTTTACATATAGTAAAATTTTCTAATATTGACTGATAGGCTGATCATTTTGTGATATTGACTTGATTCCTCAAGTCTAGTGTAGGTATCTCAGCACAGTTAGGCTGGTGACAAAATCCCCAGAGCAGTCAGTCCCACCTGCAAATCAATACACAGTGTGTCTGCAGAGAAAGTTCTGCCTACTTCTTTCATGAGAACATACACAAAATGATGTATGGTAGATCACAAGTTTTTAGTGTTGTCTTGATTGAAAGAACTAAATACCTCTAATGAAACATAAAGAAGGGCAGTTCAAATTGCTGAAATGAAGTATTTTTTTCACGTAGTACATGTTTAGGCTATGAAAAGCAGTACTGTGGAATGCTGTTGAAGTCAAGAACTTTGCTACCTCCATCCATATATATACATACATATATATACACACACATACATATATAGAGGTATGGGTAAGAAAAGTTATAAATAGGTTGCCCAGAGAGGTAGCGGAGTCTCCTTTGCTGGAGATATTCAAAACCCGTCTGGATGCGATCCTGGGAAATATGCTCTAGAGGACCCTGCTTGAGCAGGGAGGTTGGACTAGATGATCTCCAGAGGTCCCTTCCGACCTCAACCATTCTGCGATTCTGTATAAATAGAAGGTACTAAAGAACAAGATTTGTAAGGGAAATAAAAATCTCATGAGTAGGGCATGTTTTAACTATTAGACCTTTGGCAAATATTTACCCAGGGAAGATGATCCTGTACCTTTTGTTCCATCTTTTGTAGAGTCTTTTGTTCTTTCCTAGGAAGCATCCAGTATTCTCAACTATGAGAGGCTGATCCACATGCTACAGAAATAATAGCTTGTACTAGAAGTGGAGAGTCATATTAAAAGAAAAATAAAAGAGGGACTTTAATAAAGAGAGCTGTAAACAGGACCAAGAATTTCCTAAGCAAACATCTCTGATTTAAGGAAAAATATTGAACAGGTATTTCTCAAGTGATAAAGAGGACACTATGATTACACAATTTCTTCTCATTTGCATTTCATAAAAAATGAATCACAAAATAAACTCGTTAAAGTGTTCTATAATCTTATTAAGAAAGGAACAGTGATAAGAAGTCATCTTCAATAAAAGAAACAGCATCTTAGGGCATAAATAGTATTCATTTCTTATTGCTTTCTGTTTATATTTTATAAATAATTGAATGTTTAATGTTAATAGATAGCACCTTGACTTTTACCTTCTAGTTGAAAAGTTCTCTACAATAAATAATTAATTTCCTTTTCTAAATATAGAGAATTACCTAGCTTAACTGTGGGAGATTTTCATTCTTTTTTCTTTGTGCACCTTTTACAATCCCAGAAAGGAAGAAGAATAAATCCTCCAAAGCTGGAAATGCTTTTTCTTCCAATTGTAAAAGCAGACCATTTCGTTTAAGATACTACTGAAGCACAGGAATATATTATGGTGGTTCAGGGCAAACCTATATATTGTAAAATACACTGGTTTCTCTACATCAGCGTACCTTCTTCACCTGCCTCTTTCCTCCACCTTTCTAGAGCTGCTGAAAGCCAGGGCTTTTGAAATGGCATTAGGCAGCTATGAATCCAGTCCTAGGTTTCCAGTAACTCTAGTGTAAGCTTAGACATCTAGCTTACGTAGAGATAGTTACATGGAGAAATTTTAGATTATCTATCATAATCTGGAGCTGAATCCCACTTTTTGTTTCTGACAACTTTCAGCCTTGTAATTAAAATAATGATATATATATTTTCTATAAAATTCCTTAGTGTCTTTAGTGCTTTGTGTATATGTAAGCTTTCATCTTGATATACTGATTTTTCAAGTCCACATCAAATACATTTCTGAAATGTATCATTCTCTTGCTATGAAATGAAGTGAGAATGTGATATTATAAAACAAGTCTTTCAAGGCAAAGGGCTTAAAAGATCTATATTGACTTGAATATAAACACTGCAATACCTACATATGCGTGCATAGTTCTATGACTTTATGAAGAAAACTGTGTCGAGGAAAATATGCAACATGAAGCATGCTTCTCCTTTTACTGGTAGACTCTGTGCATATATATTGCTACAAATGGATTTTGCTCTCACTGAAGTGATTCTGCCAGATCCTCAATTAGTTCTAAATAACATTATTCTATGGAAAAGATGCTAAAATAAATCATAAATATGCTTGATATAGCATATATGAAGGTGTTAATACAAGGCATAATACCCAAAGCAGCTGGCCTATAGGATAACTGAAAAAGCATATTTTATTGACTTACGATAAAAGAGAAGAAATAAATATTCAGACAACTTTTTTCACAATGACATTCAACCCCTGCTGTCATCAACAGAACCTCGAAAAAGATAAATGCTTAAGGGCCTCTCTAAGGGCCTGTCTACATCTCTAAGGGCTACTATCTATCTCTGAGGGCTACTGCAGTGCAGCGTCGTATTAGAGACGCTTGATAAACAATATGAACATATCACTGCAATGCCATATAGAAATAGTAGTTTCAGTTCCAAACGAGTAATAGATATGACTATATTGTTTCTATATGTGGACCTCACTTACTCAGACAGAGCTTAGCTATCTCAGGACATCTCTATATGATTTAAATAACTGTGAATAATATTCTAAACCGATACAAGATAGCATGCTAAAGTAATTTCTCAGCATTTCAGTTTCTCTCTCTATTTAAATTGCGATAATGATATTTATATTTGACTCAAAATAGACTGGAAGATTCAAATCACTGAAGTGTAAAACTCTTTTAAGATCTGTAGCTAAAAGTGCTCTGTAATTATTTAGTAATTCCAGGGAAAATGGATTTAAAATTATAACATATGAGAAGAGTTAGAGAGACAGAGATAGGAATGAATAAGGAAGTTGCTTTAATATTATCAGAACAGTTTTTTTTAAGAAATAATCCGAGAGCTTCCATGTTTTAGCAGTCAGGGAGCTCTCACTTTTACTATAATTAAAAAAGGTCATAGACACTTCTAAACTTCAGGGCAACATTCCATTTGTAATGAAGCAATCATGTTTCCATCTTTTCACATATGACATCTCTTTGTTTTTTGCAGTAGGTTGGACATTTGTAGTAATAACAATGCATTATAATTTGAACTTTCTGCTTAGATGTCACAGAATTCCCACAATGAAATGAGTCTGCATTCATGGGAAGAGGCTGTTTTAGTAAATTTTGAAAAGAGAATTAAAAGGATAGGTTTTGCATAATGGCATTACAGGATAGTTTTTCCACAGAAAGCAGCTGGAAGCACTGACCACTTCTGAGCAATATCTTTGGGGGTTTGCTAATCTTCAGTGTGCAGAAAGGCAAAACACATGGGAAAAATGTATAGGAGTGCAGGGAACAGAACAGGGTGACTCCTTTGAACAAGTAACCATGTGCTTTCAGACTGGGATGTGATTGAAATGGATCAATCAACAGTAGAGGTAACAGTCCAGGACTGTTCAGAAATACAGGGCTGGTCAGAGGGAGACACATAATCATCATCAAGTGATCAGTCAAGAATAAAATCAGTCAAGAATAAAAATATAAGTGTATAAATGTTGGAGGTAGACATTCTGACACTGTACAAATGTGCAAGAGTGGAAGGGATCACTTAGGTCACTGAGCTCAGTCCCCCACAATCACCGTAAAAATGATTAGTTCAGAAAAGTCTATAGAACCTTTACGTTTTCTTAAGATCAAATACCTTGCTCAAGATTCTCACTCTTTTTGTGTTTCTCTGTCATTAATGTTCACTAAAGGGTTGTTTTTATTCTGAATAGCTCCCCATCCTAGACAAGGGTTACCAGGGACTGCTGTAATAATAAAAGGCACGGATGTAACCATAAAGAAGTTCCTACCATAAGAGCTATGTTGTTGCAAGTTGATCTTTTAAGAGAGGTGATGGAAGTCCTAACAGTTAAAGTGTTTAAAAATGCACTGAACAAAATGCTAAGGAGAATATTGAGAAGAGTAACACTTTAATAACAGATTAATGGAATAGATGACCTATTAAATCTGTTCAGGCTTCACTGACATTTGATAGTCTTTTTTTAAAGCAGAGTCTGATCTTCCATTTTCCATCTGAAAGAAACAGTGGATTAGAAAAGAGCTCTTACATAATTAGGATTGGGAATGATTATTATTATCCTCAATATCTACAGCTGTCCAAAATATGTTTCTGTGATCATGTTAGGCCAGTTATGCTCATTCTTTTGAATGTAAATATTACTATGACTTAGTCTTCCGCTCAGCTTTTCCAAAGTAGCCTAGGATGAACATTGTCTTTGGACTCAAGAGAACGAAAAGAGAATTTAAGCCCAGTCCTGTCTGCTCCTAAACTGCTTGACTATGCAATAGCCAGTTATGGGTCCCTAATGGTCTAAAACAAGAACCAAGAGTTTATCACTGAATCTTCAGCTTTCTTCAGAATCATAATTCTGATCTTGCTAGAGGCATACATGGATTATTACACATAAGCAAGCTTCTTGCAGCTTGGAAGGTAAGGAATACTTCTTCCTACTTATTCCAAAAAAAGGTTCAGGCATTATCCCTTTGATTCATTCTGAATATTTTCCACAAGCAAACATATTTAAATTCATAGTTCTTCTGGGAAAATTGGAAAATCTTTCCATTATTTTGCTTTCATCATTTTGCTGCCTCCTAAGTCATATGTGGAAGTCAGTCCTATCACAGCAAAACTGCCGTAATATGAAACTGCCATTAATGCAAAGTCAATATTTAGTCAATGTTTAAATATAATAGCTACAAAAGCAATATTCCGTGCATGTTGCCTGATTTCTTGCTTGTAAGAATTTTTACGTTTTAGCATCATATGCTCATGATTGTTCCAGTCAAAATGTTACCATCACACTTTTGTTGCCACTATACAGCTACATGTTCATGCCCAACACACTATCACAAAGTTTTCATCACTTTTATTCCTGCAGCCACAGTATAGGCATGGAAAAATGAGCCAAGGTCTAATATGCTCCATTCATTATTAATTAGATACTGCTTACACATTATTATGACAATATAAAGCACTATTTGTCCTAAAGTGTTTGAAATCAAAATTATGAGTAAATGTCAGTTGCGGAATATTTGAGTGCAAGTCTGTGGTTATAAGACTAGTAGAAAAAGACAACAGGTTAGTTTAATTGAGCTGGAAATGCCTGAAAGAGAATAAATACAAGAAGTTGCAGTGATGTATTTGTCCCTTTTCAGATAAAAATAACTTTTCAGAAAACCTAAGCTGAGCAGACATGGCTTGAAACACATTTGCCATTTCCCTTTGTGGATATAGAGGATGAGCAAATAGGCTTTTGGGATGTTTTTCTTTTATAACTTCTCCTTATTCTGCTATAGCCTTTTTTTCTTATTTTTCTTTTACACTATACTTGTTATTGCTACTTCCACCAGACCCAAAGGCAAAAGACATTCATACATTAGTTATTAGTTTTCTAAAAAATGTCTGCTAAGCTTACACATTTTGGCAGATTTCCTTGAACCATCAACTCATTGTTAGGGGACCATTTACTTCCCATGAATTTTGAATCTGTTCTGGATAATTCTTTCAGTAAATTTGAATTTGAGACTGCATATGAATAGGAGAGAATTATTATGAATCAAATGAAAAATTTTAAAGTGTTAAAATGTATTGGGTTCTGAAATCTATTGAGAATTACTTAATTTATGGATTTAACACCTAGTTAGAGGTTAAAAGGTGCAACAAAAAAGATCTCAGTAATAATCTGGTTACTTTCTAGTACTTAACTATTACCACACAGGAGACTAGGCTAAACAGTGAAGAAACGCATCCAATAGATTTCAGAAAGATATTCTTTTTTCTTCCCTGACCTTTTTTGCTACAGATAATGATATTATTGTTCTAACAAATTTCACTAATCAGATAAAAAGCACATGGGAAATACGAATGTAGAAGGGAGGTATAAGAGGAGAAGGAGCAGATCTTTAATTCTTTATCCCGTAACTCTGGATTGTAGTTCAAAAGTGAAATCATCAGCTCCAAACCTTTTTCCCTAAAGCTGGCTGACTACAAAGTAGCAAAATCACAAAGAAATACAGTCCTAAGGCAGATTTTAAAAGACTCAGTTAAAGTTTTATTTTGTGTAATACGATGCAAGTAGGGCTCATTGCTCATCTTTTTCATGGAATTTTTGTAACTGATCTTATGCATAGACTGAAAGAAGCAAATTGCTAGCCTGTTATAGACTCTTTAAAACTTGACAAATAGCCATTCAGAAAAAGGATTTACCATGCATTTTACCTTGGTAAGGCTGAAGCAATGTGAGGATTTTGGGAAGCAAATCTCTCTCTAGTGGGAAGCTATTATCATCAGATAGATCTTCCAGGCTGTCTCCCTTGTGTGGAATAGTGTGGGAAGGGGAGGGAATTATCTGGTCCTAGTGGTTGCTCAGGGTTTAAAGTTGCCATTACCTTCTTTCTACTTACATTTTTTTTTACCTTGCTATCTATATGAAATAAAATAATGATTACTGGCAGAATAAAGATAAGCATTTTCTGTCATTTTTCAAGCCAAAAGACAACATTTACATTTTATTTTCATGCATGATTTTACCATTGTGAAGTAATCTTTTCTAAAATGTGATTGTAATGGAATTTTTAAGAAATCACTTTAAAATTATGTTTCATATTTTATGACCAATATAAATCAAACCAATATTATGTGAGGGTGATTTGTTGTTTTCTTTTCTTGACTGCTTAATTTTAATTCAAAGCACAATTTGCAAAGCGAAAAGAGAGATAAGAGAGCCAAAGTTACATTACATGTACAAATTGAAAACTGAAGAAGATGCAGGATGTAAAATTAAACATAAAGACAGGAGATAAGATTGAAACCAGTGGAATCTGAATAAAATGATTTAGAAACTTGATGATTGCTGCCATGTTCTAATTACTGAATCGGGACATCTGAAGAACAATTAATAGAATCAGAATAATCAAATAATTGCCTGATATTTATGCTCACTGCAAAGACAATATATAACTAACTTGGTTGCACTGTTCTGTTTATTTTACACTTTAGGGGCTGAATCTTGAGGCAATTGTGCCAATTTCATTGAATGAAGTACCTTTAAAATCCTATGTTTACGTAATGATTCTCGTTCAAGAACTCTTATGTATCATACAGATTGTAATCTTGATTATTCAGACATGTCCCAGCACTCTCAGAGGCACGGAAAAACTGGGGAGATCTTTCAGCAGACTGAAGCTTGAACCTGTTAACTTGTTAAATCAGGTTTCACTTCACTGGCTCAGCAATAGACACTATGGAATTCTATCCCTGTAGTGATAAGAATTTCTATAGAAATGCAATTTTGGCGTTAACAGTAGAATAGGAAGCTAGTTCAGTGACCCTTTCTTAAGCAACGTATGATAGAGTATTAATTCTCAGCTAGCAATGAAGTTCTAATGAAAATGCTGGTCTACAAAAAATAGTGAAAGGGAGCATAAACATTGGTGTTTTAGGACCTTAATATCCATTTTAATAAATACTTAATTGTATCTTTAGCATAAGAGATCAGCCAGAGACTAGCTCATCTGTGGTTTTTCAGCATCATCATGTTCAAATTGTTTCAGAAATTCACAGACTGCCATCAACTTGCACAGAATATTTAGGATAGAAAGCATGCCTCTAGTCTTAAATCTAACCATGATCTCCCTTTATCTTAAAGATCTCTACAGTGACTACTTTTGAGAATTGTAGCCATACATTTATATTAATTTCAATGGAAATAACATTAGCTGGGACATTGAAAAAAAGCTGGATAAATCAACCGTCAATTCACTGCAGACGGCAATCTTCTACCAATCAAACATATCAATTACCTGTGAGTCAATGCATAGACAGTAATTCAAGCACGGCACTGTCCCCTAGTCCAACACACCACTTTCAAAATCTTTTTCCTAACAGCATCATTCATCATTAGTCTTCTCTAAAGAAGTTCAAGTACAAGTCAGTGTGGAATAAGAAGCTTGCTTATTGGTATTAGTCCAGTTTTCTGGAAGTTGATGGAACTCTTTGACCTCTTTTCACCATTTATGAATTCATCCTGCAATTTAGTCATGCATCTGCTATATTTTTCTCATGAAAGCATAACCTGTCAACACTCATTCATCGTCTGTAACAATGAGGTGGCCTACAACCATGGGAAATTGTTTATCTCTGTATGATGTGCATAAATTACACAAAGTGAATGTATTTTTTCGAGCTATAGTCTTTCACTAAAACAGTTTAGTGTAAATGTTAAGATAAATAATATCAAATGGTCCTTTATAGGTCACTGATATAACTACCAACTTTCTGTGATTCAACATATGCTGCAGATGATTACCTAATCACATTTGTTTGTGTAATAAGCAGTTCTGAAGTGCCTTGTGCCCTCTTAGCTCATTACTGTCTAGTGGGTCATCTGCTGCATTAGGCTCAGTGTGGCCTACAGGGTTAGAGGAAGAGAGAATGAAGGGCGATGAGGAGGCAGAACTTTTATGTGCTACTTAGTATGCTGTTGCATTATATGACGTTATACAAGACAGGTAACTTTTAAGTTTATTGATCATTTACCTGTAAAATGAAGTTTACAACAATTCAGGGCTGTGGAAAGGGTTACTTAGGTAGAGACATCAATTGTAAATCGATTTTCAAGATTGTCCTTGTTTCTTTTTCGAAGCTTATTCCTACAAACGTGGTATATCACATTTAAGTATATTGCAACTATCTTTTCAGGGATTTCTATCTGTTAATGGCCCCTCACTCTGCTTCCTCCATCCATGAGAAAAATTGAATTTCATCAATTTTTATCAAATCTATTTAAAAGACTGTGACCTTTCTTTGATGCTGTGAAGAGCTATCCATACCTCTGAAAGCTGTAGATTTCACTGCTGCTCTATCTTCTACTTAGCATTGCCATGAGCAACTACTTATTCTATTGCAAAGTCAATTGATCTCTTTTCTTAGTGGAATAAGTCTGTACATGATGAGTATATCAAAACTCTGCTGCATGGGCTGTGTCTAATTCTATGTGTAAACCAAAGTTTCAGTTCTAACCTACTATTTCAGTTCCTCCATTGTTTGATGACTATGTTAGAGACTTCCTAAGCACTGCTTCAGTAGCTATTCCATTCAGCCTATTTTAAAAGTAAAGCTGTGGAATTGTCTATACAGTAAGGTGCAGGCAATAATATACTAATACTGCCTGCATTTTGGGCTGGTAGTGTGCAGCCCAGCTGGTATCCCACACTTATAAATCCTATCTCCTCTGCTGTATTTCACGATGTCTATATTGTCCGTGGCACCCTACATCTTCCCAGCCATTCCCTTGTCAAGTATCTCGATCTTGAGCAGGCTTAAATATGAATAAAAAGCTCAGCTGTGTAAAGACTAAAATATTTTGTAAGTATGCAGAAGCACTTTGATATACAGGCTGAGAACTTTAAGGGGAAAATAAACATTTAAGGTACTTAGACAGCAGTAGAACAGAAGGTGTGAGAACCTCAGCTATGGAACTCAGATACCTGATTCCTTTTTTGATTCAAACGCTGTTCCTTGCCTAACAAGGGTCTGGTGCAGGCAAGGAAATCAGGTGAAGCACAGGTAAGTTTTACACAAGACTGCACAGTACCACCAATACGCCTTGATCTGCCTTGTTTCTGCTATTCCAAAGCCGTTTTCTTTAAGCAGGCTGCAAAACAGAAACTCTGAATTATGCCAGAATGATTGGCAGCTGGCAGACAGGCATGGTCATTATTGGCCAAAAGCACCAAATTAGTTTTCACCTCTGGCTAATATACTGCTCTTAGAAGCTGAGAAGTCAGTATATTAAATCATTATATGTTTAAGGCCCTTTTAAAAATAATAACACATGAAAAGTAGACAAGTATATATCAGAAAAAAATACACTTCAGGTTCAAAAATGTAGCATTCAGCATTTGGTCTGAAAAAGATGCTAGGAAAAGGTTGGACAGAGTGATTTTGGTATACAGAGATCATAAACATTTATCAAATAGTCTGGGACAAACAGTCTGCACTGAGTGTTCATTTCCAGTGGGCTTTCCATGAATTTTCAGGTTGGGCAGGGAAGTCACAAAAACTCAGAGAGAGGGGCCTGAGGCTGCAGGTTTAACAGGCCTGTATATAGGTTTAAAGAAAAGAGACTACATTACACCAGCCCTCTGCCAGTGCCATTGCGTTAAAACTTGTCATAGCATGACAAGATAGTTAAGTCCTTAGAGTTAAATGCCTACATGGGTGCATTAAGATGATCTGTATTTGTAAATTTGCATCTTAATTACGGGTGCAAACTAAAAAGAATTTTCCCTAATGTTGTTGTACCCGCAATGGTAACTCAGGTATTGTTGCTTAACTGCAAAAGCTGTCTTTGAGGCATCCACAATATTTGGTTAGAATGGATAAAAACCTCATGAGAAAAGAGTCAAAAACCTACCCTGAGCATAATTTTGGCTTGTAGGTTTGTGGTGCTTTCCTAACTACTGAGTTTAATGGTAGATTCCAGCAGTGTAACTAAAACCAGAGGTTATTTTTATTTTTAACTGCTTATCCCCTTGCGGAATTGTTCATAAAAACGTTGACCTGGAGAAAGGCTCTGATTGTAGAAGTGCTGAAATGCTGACCAGATGAAGTCAGTAGGAACTGGGAATTCAACACTCTCAAACAAAAATCATTGGGGTGAAATTTTGACCCCTGTGAACATAAAACTTCAAGGGACTTTGGTGAAACCAGGATTTCATGCTAAATCTCAGAAAGTAGGTACCCAAGATGAAAAGTACCCAAACAAAGAGGCCTCTCTGGAAAACCTGTTTTTGAATGACATACTAGAATTCACACAAAGAGTCATTGTCAGAGTTGAGATGAACTCATGATTTCCTGGCTCTCACTGGTTGAAATTACTCCTTAGAACATACTAGCATGACAATAAAAGCAAATTTTGTACTGCAGTCATTTCTGATACTGTGCTCGACTTTATAAAATATGTTCCTTGGGGGTGAAATTAATGAGCAACACATAAAGACTGGTTATTCACACTTTATGCAGCTGCACTTACGAGAGGATTGGGAAAGATGAAATCCAGCCTCAGTACAGGGCCATGTTGTGATGTGGCCAAACTTCAGGGTTTTGTGGCTTTCATTTAACCTTATAGACTGGAATAATAGCTGCTGAACCACTATGTTCTGTATAAGCGCTTCAAGATCTCCTTAGTCTGTCATTTTGCAACTCTTTTCTGAGTCTGTTCCTAAATTCTGTGCCCCAACTCCATTTGAAGCAAAATCAGAGCTTCTTCCACAGCATTCATGGAAGTCTATACAAAAGAAATTCAATCCTTGTTTTCGTAATGCCTTTATTAACAGCTCCTCTGCAGGATCTTATTATTGGGCTTATGTTAGGTTGATGACTTCATATGAGTTGCTAGCAACCCCCAGAAAATCACTTGCGAAAATATTTACCTGTGGCACCATCTACATTGTATAGGTAATAATGAGATTTCATACAGTGTTGTACCCCATCACTCACAGCTCAGGCGTTGACATAAATATAACTTTGTGGTTAAATGGGAGCTGCGGAGGGCAAGCAAGCATCTTGAAAGGATACACAGATATAGTTTCCTGCCCTCTTTTTTTTTTTTTTTTTTTTTTTTTTTTTTTTTTTTTTTTTTGCACAAGAGGTTCTGTACTGCGCTTGCTTTAGATACACAGTCTCATATTTTTGGCAGTACTCTTATCTTTTGTCTATGGTTATTCCTCAATGTGTATAAAGAAAAGGAAAATAAAAAAATCATAGCCTGTCTTTGTTGAGAAGGCTTTTGGGAGGAAATGAGAGCAAATACTTCCTTCTCTTTCCTAGATACGTCCTTTTCACTATGCAAGCTTCCTGCTGGCTAGGGGGTATATTGCATGATAAATCATAACACAGGTGGTTCTCAAACGATGTCAGAGAATTTTATTAATTAATGTTAGTTTGTTCAGACACTGAACTTTCTCTTAGAAAATAAACATGCAATTCCTTTCCTCAGGAATTTGCGCTCTGAGGTCCAAATCTTACCAATTTTGTTAAAATAAAATTTCTTCTAAAAATCAATAGGACTTTTGATTGTAGAAGGATGAACTACAGAATTTGGCCATAAACTAGAAAGATAAGTTCAGATATTCACTAAGGTGTGTACAGTAACACTTGTAAAAGCACTTTACATTTAAATGGGGTTTACCGATTGTAAATGGAATATTCACTTATTCACAAATCAGGCTTTGCTGTATTTTTAAGTAGCCTTCTCTGATGATAAGTTTGGCAGTATTCCTATCCAAAAGGGTATCATTTACGGTGTATTTACATGGTATTTTGCAAGCTGATGATAGTTCTTTCTGCCTGTACTCACAGTTGGCTCAAAGTCATGTAAACAGGGATAGCTTATCTCTAACCCAAGTTAATACTTGTGCTAGCTCAGCTTCAGCACTGCTAGCTTACTTCAGTACTTTGTTAATTACAGCAATCACAAGATTTCCAGTACAGGAAGAGTTTGAAGATGGAAAACATAGTGAGCTCATGTGAGTCCACCCTCAACAATGTAGACATGCCTAGCGGTGTTACGGTAGCAGAATCTGATCTTGTCTTTCTGGTTTTAATATTCTATCCTTAATATAGTAGGTGAAGATAAGAAAAAGTGCTTAAAGGAAGAAGATGGATGAAGAAGAATAAATTTATTAATGTAGAAAAGGTTGAAAATCCCAACCTTGTCTATAACCAAAAGCTGTTGAGAAAAGTCTGAATAACCTCCTCAAAAAGATTCAGTTATTTTAATCTTTTTTAACGTTCTTTAGAAAGAAAATAGGTTTAGCGTGTTGCTACTGTGGAAAATTACACCATACTTTCTTATTATCCTACTTACAGACTTCTTGGGTGAGCTCCTAAACATACCAAAGTTAATTATAAACATCCTCTGTTAAGCATGCTGTTTGGTTCCAAAGGAAGATATCTTGACGGAGGCACAGTGTGAAATGCAGTTTGAGAAAAACATTGTTTTCGTCCTTTTAAAATCCCCGTTGTATTGTCCCACCTACTGTGTTTAACAGTAGGCTATGGTGGTTTTATAGAAATCAAGAGCTGTTTATGACTTATGTTAACCACATTGCAAAATAATTAATTTAAAAAGAAATGGCTAATATTTTTAAGAAAAATGTATTCCTTCTGAAAAAAATTAATCTAGAATTTCCTATGCTTGCTTATGGCCAAGAATAATTCTCTATCTCTGTTTTTATATCAATAATCATAAAAGATTTTAGTTGTTACAACTGTTCTCATTATTGCTTTTTCTCATGTTCAGCTAAAAATGAGTTCTTACTTCTGTGTCATGAAATTTAGCTTATGTTTTTCTGTTTTTATTTTGGTGATTTATTTGTAGCATACAGAAATAAAACTCCTAAAAATTTGAGAGTCCTAAGAGGCTTTCTAAACTTCAATATAACAAAATAATAGATCAGCAGTCTAAATCAAATTGAAATTCCTGAAAGCCTAGGGGAAAGCTGTTTGAACAGGCTAATTTGACTTATTCTTATTGTCAAGAGGTGAAATCATTTGCCTTTCTTTCAGCATTTGTATTCTTATTATACATTTATTTTATTTTTATTTAGTAGGCATTTTCTTTATGCTCACTTCTGAGGATCCTCCTTTCATACTGTGTGTCATGCCCTTGGGTTTCGAGTGCATACGTCCCATTCAGGGTTGAGGCCCACAGATGAAAGGGAATAAAATTACTTCATTACCATTCCTTACAGTTTTAGTGGATAAAGATAGTGCTGTAAATGTGTGTGTGTGTGTGTGTGTGTGTGTGTGTGTTTTTAATTTGTTATCTCCCATCAATACTTAACCTAATTGAAAATGAAATAGTTCATCTTAGGATATCAGCTCTTGTTGCAGAGCTAAGCTCTGGCTAGAACTCAGCTAGTGCTTGTTTAGCTTATTTACTTATTTGAAGTAGTGACTTTCTTCTCTCTTCTGAAGATATGAAAAGAAGCAGATTCATTTGATTAGTTCTGAACATAATTACGTTTTCTTCCTAGCACTAGGAATATAGTAGAATAATTTCAGAAGACTCCAGGATCATCCTCACACACTGCTTCCTAATGGAAACAAAATAAAGACCCCACTGAACCTGTAACGTCATGAGGGGACTTTCAACTCTCCCCTCTGTCTGCAGAACAGACTAAAAGATACCTTTCCAATACCAAAATGTACAGTGCTTCATAGCGTCTAAAATATTTTCAGGTATTAATAAATTATTGTGCAAAATCTTCTACATCATTAAAAATAAAAATATTCCTAAGACAATGAGGTTTCTTATTTAAATGCTGCAGAACATGGTAGTTTTAAAGAAAGAGTGACACAGAGGTGTTTGTGTAGAGGGCAATACTGAAGCTGTAGCAATACTCAGACAAGCTGAAGGCAAAAGAATGGTGTTAATTAAAGATGAAAGAGGAAAAAAATGGAAGAGCATCAGAGAGCAATCTGAATTTTAGAAATATCTACAAGCCGAATTTCCATCACTTCACAGTATTCTGCTTTTTTGGCACTCGACAGCAAAGAAGGACTGGTAGATGACCGATTTATAGCTGTCTTGTGTAGTTCAGCTCTCAGCTTTCATTACACTAGTGAGGAATAGAGTTGTTGTGCTGATTCCCATCCTAGGGGCATGGTCAGATCTTCTATAAATGGACAAACGCCCTTTCAAATTTACACCAACTCAGAACTTAATCCTATGCAGGCAAGTGGACAAGCAGTGCAGGCAAGCATCCTATATGACACTATTCAGCACTGACTTCTCTAAACCTTCCATTAAAGCCCCAGGACTGCACATTTGGTTAGTCTGTATATAACCAAGTTCACATGCTTTTTAATATGTGGCTCTGACCCTTCCATATGGATGGGGATCCCCCCCATAGTATGGTATGGATCCTTAATACCCTCTGAGTGTTTAGAATAAATAACAACCTTCACTACTGGCTTTCATTAAATAAGTAAGATTTTGAATCATTAAAAAAAAAAAAAATCACTACATTTAGCTCTTGCAATGCTTGAAAGGCCCTCTTAGCTCCAAGCTATGTAATGTAAAAAATGTGAGAAATAAGTCATCTAAACGTCTATTCACTACTAGCCTGATTTATTTTCAGAGTGACTGAAGAGATGATGCTTAGTAAGTGTAACAGTGAAAATGGCATATGTATCTTACGTCAATGGGAGTATGGATTTCTCAGAGAAAAGGAGTACTACTTGCTACAGAAAAGTAGCAAGATTCCCCTTTGATTTAATCCCTTTGATTGTATTTTAGCTCTAGCTCAGGATAGCTCAGGTGAGTAGACTCTATATTTATTCTTTTCCATCGTTGTCAATGGTAGTTAAAGTCTTTATTTCTCTTATTGAAATGGAGTGATTGAGGCTTAGAGTTTACTGTTACTACTAGCATTTTCCAATCCATCATGAAGTTTCTGTAATATTTCAAATAATATTCTAATTTCTTCAAGACAGATCGTGAAGCCTCAGAAGCCAAGCTATGGAGAGAGGACAATGGTAGATTGTTATTATTCAGAGCTATCTTCGCGGGAATCAAATTTCATTTTTAGTGTGAGTTTCAATTATTCCTTTTATCTTTTGTTTTTGGCTTCTTTTTCTTTTTAACTTTTTTTTTTTTTTTTTGCACAGACTTGGAAGAAATGTGTATAGAAATGGTACAGAAAGGTGCATGTTATTCAACTCACTAATAAAAAATAGAAACTGTATACACTCCTACAACTAATTTCTTGTATTCACATGGAAAGGACAACTTTTTTTAGAGGTTACTATACAATGTGATCTTGTTGTGTCTCACAAGTTTTCAGTTAGATATTGAATCTAAGCAGATCTTTATAAAGAATGACTGAGATGGAAATGTCTCATAAACAGATGAATAAGGTTGAGATGTACTATAGCATCTCATCTTCAAAGTTTTCATTCATGGAAGTGCATAAGCAGAATAAAAGTATTTGAGACTGGGAAACAGAGAATAATTTATCTAATGGCTTTTTTGTTTTATTTGTTTTTTCACTGTATCGATTTTCTTCTCACTGACTGTGAAACAACCCATGTTCCTGAAACCTCTTCAGTAACACATCCTGTAAAATAGCAATGCTTCTGTTAAAGTAAGTAATTACAATAAAGAGAGTACTTATAGCATACCCTAATTCTATTAGACTACATTTGGGAGATGACTACATATTATATGTTCCCCTGACAATCAAAAGTGGCCAGTGATAACTTAAAGGTGATGAATAGGTGTAGAATAAAACTGTGTTTTCCTGTATATTTTAGAAGATAGAAAAGGAAAAGATTTAGTAGAGAATACTTCTCAACTTGTACTGATCCAATTGTATTTTCTCTGACTGTAGGTTCTTCTACCTCTTGGAAAGTCAAAGGGACTCCATACAGTAAAGAAATATGAAAAAAAAATGTAGATTTGAGATTGTAAATTCTCCTGCAAGGGCTTCCCTATATACAAATTTAAGCTTGACCATAGCTGAGACTGATATACAGCCATGTTACTCTTCTGAGTAGCTGCAAATACAATGGCCTTGTATTTATAATATACCAGTATGCTTTGCTGGCTTTGGACATCAAATTTTAAATTTCTAACTTGCTGATTCCCATAATAATCATATACAGAAACATTGCCAACCTTTTTCTGGCCATTCATTTTTGTGAGTGTTTATTCATCTGTTACCTTAAGTGTTTCTTCTGTACTTTCCACAGTAGTCTCTAGTATGTGGAGAACTTCCATGTTGCCTGTACAATTGTCATGTTACACCTGTGCAGAATCTATAACATGAATGTAGAAATTTGCTTGTACGATTCTCTCGAAAGAATGGAGACCTTAGGCCTGGTTGCTCTTTTTGGAAAAATTTGTGTGTGTTTTTTTTTTTTGGTCAAGAAATGTTGTCTTTTTCTAGATTACTACTGCTAGTCCAAAAGATATCACTGTCAAATATTTTTTTCTATTAGACATTTGAATTTACTGGAATTAATCAGAAAGTTAGACACTTACTTTTGTTGCATGACGCACAAATCCTTAACACTCCAAAACATACATTTTTCATTCCAAATCATAAAAGTTTTTACCCATATGGCTGCACAATTAATCTTACAATTATGAACCGAACACATTTCACACAGCACTAGCTTTTTTTTTTATCCTTTTGCTAAAGAGACTTTCTTTGCAGTGTTCTTTCTCTTCATATAAAGATGAATTAGAAATGACAGGGAGTCTATAAAAAGAATATGCCATTTAGCATGGTAGACTATGTTTTATCAGAATAAATGTTGAGATCCTGTTTTATAAAATTCCATCCATAATCTTAAGCTGTTGTGAATGAATAGACTAGATTCAGTATATTTTTAATTAAATAGAATACTTATGGTATTTAAAAAGATAAATTCCAGGAACTTTGGTGATTTTTCTCAAGTACAATTGCTTATTTTCTATTATAAACAACCAGCCTTAATAGGTTTAGCAGTTCTTCTGTGCTTTTTGTGTTTCCACCCTTCAAGCGCTTACACCATCATATAGCAATCATATACCCATAATTGTCATTTACCTAGGATAATCATATATCCATAGTCATTTATCTAGCTTATACATGCTGACCTTTAGTTCTTTTTATCTTTTGTCATAAGCCTGATTTTCCATCAGCTTACTGATTTTTATTGCTCTACTTCTAGTTCCTTCCAATTTGTTTGTAACTCTTTGAGGCAGCTGAAACTGAACAAAGCATGCAGGATACAATCTAACAGTATACAGAGGAGAAAAAAACTATAAACTGTCTGAATATATAATCAGAAGAAGACAAAAATATCTCTTGTCAGCATGCATGATTCCAATGCATTATGGAGAGTCATGCAAAAAGTTAGCTTTCTGATTTACTGCCTTTATGTCCTTTATATTGACTGTAACAAATGAATCTCCTTCAGTTATTAATGTCAGGCAGCCTCATCCATACCATATACCAAGTGTCCTTGTTCCAGTGCTGAAAGGTGTGGGAGAAGATAGAAATGTTTCATGCAAATATCAAGGTGGCTGTGTTTACTGATGGCTTATCCAATAAATAGTCAGATCAAATAGGGTAATTGTTGTTAGCCTCCTCTGAGTACAGTTGTTCTTAATAATGGCCAGAAATAAATCCTGCCACTTTTCAACAAAATAAACTATAGAGGAGCTGAAAAACTAACTATTATGAGTTCACTGGGCTAGCACATTAGTCTAAATAGGTATAGTTTCATCTAATATAGCTAGCTTCTGTTAATTGAGAGTTTGGCCCATATAGCCAGATATGTAATATATATGCAAAACTTTGAATACTGGAAGCATTTTAGAAATTGCTAGAAGGTGGCATTTGGGATTTATAAGGTAAGTTAACCCAATAAAGGTTGTTTTGAATGGTAGAGTGGGGAGGGAAGATTTTTTTTTCACTGAAGGCTAGCTCCAGGCAACTATGTTTGATACTCCTGCAAATGGGATTCCAGTGAGAATTAGATAGTTTGGAACAGAAGTACCTCAAATAAGAATCAAATTCCAAGATGGAATTTATTTTTAAGATCACAAAAAACCAAAAGAAAATCTGTGGAAATGTGAGCTGGGAAAAGTAATCCTTATCTCCAGAAATGAAGTCACAACTGGAAAAGTTTAATTTTAACCTTGGGCCAGTGTACTAAAGTAACATGAATTTTAACCTTTATGGGTAGTTGTGACTGATTAGACATGTGGATGCAAAAGCTGCAGGAATAGTGCTAGCTTTGTGGGAAACAATATGATATGCTGATATTAACCATCCCGTATTTGATGTGAATTTCATTCAAAGGAGATCCTCGCTGCCAATTGAGAAATATCCACAGAACTGGTGATCTTGCTTGCCATGGAATGTGGGTCACAGCAGCCACCAAAAAACACAGTGTTGAGGGAATGGAAACATGAGGTAAAGAGGGACAAGGGCGTAGAATTAGTAGATTAGGTACAGGGTACGTGAGAGATCATGTTTATTATGCTGGAATATTAGGTCTACAGTCTCAATTTCAAGTTAGTACGGGTAATTCTTGCAGCCTCTGCCACATCAAGTAAAGAAGAATTAGTAGTCAGCCAGAGCTTGAGATTTCACTGACACAACATATAGTTTCTTCCTTTTGTTTTTCACAGTCTGTATGTGTTAGAAAATTCTTGCACTCTGCCTCAGGGACAGATTCACTTCAGAAAATCCTTCCTTCATAAATAACTACCTACCTAGTTGAAAGTACAGTCTCCAGCCAGGGTCATTATTATAAGTGTCAGAGAAAGGTGAAAAACCTCTCCTGATTAAATGCTTCTCAAGCATTTTTCAGTATTTGAAGTATTTGTAAAAAAAATCTACCTTTCAGTAGGTTCAAGACTGGTACTGCTTTCTCATCATTTCCTAGGAATTCATATTAGTTCAGTAAAGCTTACTAACTTGATACTGTTCCGAACTGGCAGGTTGAGAACTGCTTCCCCAGAAAAGAATCATGAACTAATTTGTCTGTTAGAAGCTCCTCCCTGAACTGCTTTACATCCTGAGGAATGAGAGCAGTATTATTTAAACATACAGCATTTTACTCACTTTTCTCTGAAACTGATCACATCTGGCAGGAACTGAGAGACTATCTAAGTCCTCCTATTATTTCTATTGTATTAGGAAACCAAGGTCGAGGCTGGTTCGCTGTAGTGGGAAACTATGTGCAAACAAAGAGTAGAAGCTGTCAAGATCTAAAAGATAGGCATATATATATTCTCAACAAAAAAGATCTTACATACAGACATCACCCAACATTCAGGAAGGTTTATCTCAGGACTTCTTTGCACCTTCACTTGGCTTCTGTCATCCTTTCCTAGTGAATACTGCCATTACCGGTAGCAATGAGTTCCTTTGGCAATTTACATACTATATCAAAAATACATGTTAAATGTTTTGCTTTTTAAATTTTATTAGCACTTTCTTTCTCCTTATTTTAAAAGAAAATCCAAATAGGAAGAACTGACTTATATAATTTTCATACTACATCACCAAGACAATATGGAGTAAGAATCCTGAGATGAACTTCAGTGATATCTCATGAAAGTTAGGGAAATAGCCCAGCCTACAATCCGAGTCATCCTGTAGATAAAATTATCCACTGGAGTAAAATTGATACAGAACTCTTCCTCCTCTTCCTTGTCCTCTTCTTCTTCTCTTCCTCATATTCCTTTAAAGCTTTATCATTTTGGATTAACAAGCATAATTTAAGCTATCATTTTCTGTATAAGAGAGAGAAACAGCCTTTGAATCTTTCTAAATTTGAAGCACATACTCCATGATAACACAATCAACTCTGCAATTCATGTCTTACCTAAAGGAAACTACATTCATTTTAGATTTTGCCACCTTTCAACTAATCACGTCCTCTTTTCAGCAGTTATGAGAAAACGGAAAAAGAAATAATTAATCAATTTGTTTAAATACTGTTCTTTATTTTGCTTGCCTTTTTTAGCTACTCACTGAATCCGGCCTAATGTTTTGTATTTCTTTTCACATTAGGGCTTTCCAGTGTTTATTTTCCATGTCACTGTATTTTTGACCTCCTTCTCATTAACGTGGTGCCTTTCTCAGTCCTGGTTATCTTCATCCAGTGCTCAAAATTAAATGACCAACACTCCTGCTTCAAAATTTGGACGTTTTATTAGACCTCACTCCCTACAGCTTGCAAATCTGTCAAGTTTTCAAGTAATGGACTCATGACCTGTACATAAAGTAATATTCACACCTATATTAAAGCCTTGAAAACAAATGTGAACTGCCAGAGAGAGGCAATTGGATTATCAGTACTTTCATTTTGAGGTACAAAAGTTCATATATTATTTGTCAATTCACAGTGAAATGAATGCTTAGTGTGAAGTGTGTTTTATTTCTTATCAAAACTACTAATTCAATTTCAGAAAAAAAAAAAAAAAGAAAGTTTTTAACCAGGAGGCCAGAAAGCAACTGCTATAATATATTTCTATAACCTTTGCAACAACAGAGAAAACATTCAAGAATTAGTTACCCTAGGAGCAGAGCCCCATGGAAATAAATAATTGTTTCTTCACATGCATTAATAAGATTCAAAATGACATTGATTTATTAATGATGGGTCATTAGTAGTGAAAGCAAAGGCTAAAATAACCCTGGGGTTTTACGTTAAAAGATGACATTGTAGCTCCTGTTATTAGTAACATATGTTAGTCAGTTTAAACTGAATTCCTGAAAAAGTTTGACTGTATTTAAAAGATGCAATTTCATACATCGTTTCTGACTTTAATGTACTAGATGCATTGCTGATGTAAGTTGGCATGGTTCCATTCTTTTCAACAGAACTCTGTTGATTTATCCTACCTTAAGATCTTGTTCATGAACAGCAGTTATCCTATGTTTGTTATAATGCTACACATCCATCACAAAATTTTCTAAAGACAAATATTTATTGAGTTATTGATATCATCCTTATCATAATACTTATTGAAACTCAAGCTGCCTAAATACAAACACATTCTAAATATGAGAGTAATCGTTCAGCTGGAGAGAAAATGCAATCAGTAATAATTACCTGTCTAAGAATGAAACAAAAAAGAAATACAGGGAATGTTATCCTAAGAAAATAATATTTTAGAAAATACTACTGAATAGATTGCTTATTTCTTAAACATATCCAATTTAGTTAATCTCATTTACTTTGGTAAAAATTGTTTGCATTGTTTTTGTTTGCTCGTAGATACAATCCACCTAGAAAGTAAATGAGGCTTCTCTTCACAAAGAAGAGTTACTTATCTTTCAGAAGTAGCATTTTCTATAAGGAAAAAAAGCCAAATTTGTTCAGGAACATAGCGGCAGGGGAGAAGGAGGAGGAACAAAACCCAAGAAGGAAAGCCAGATGATGGTTTCTTAGGTTTACCCTTGCATGCTTACATACAAATGCATTCATTTTGTATCAATTACTTTTATTACTCTGAAAACATGCCATATCATTTATAGATTTTCAGTTACCAGTATTGAATTGATAATACTGGACCATACATACTATAGCAGCTAATTAAACTAGGTAGGAAAGGCAAGTAAAAAGATGTATCTAGAATTACGGTAATAACATACCTAAGGAGAATTATAACACTAGTGTATGGAAAGTGGATTTTTGATAAAAAGCTTTCTGAAGTGCAGCTTTATACTGCAATATTCAATTTTTTTTTTTTTTTTGCTGCCATTTACAAGGCTAAGGGTTTTAATAGTCCTCCACCCTGTTTATGCATTAATACCATATTCATACTTTATGCTGATATTTTACCTTAAGTGAATAGTTCTATGTAAGTTATAAAAAGGATAAGTTTGAAAAATGTACAGCCATGATTTTTGATTTAAATACTGACTGCACACTTAATTGAACTATTATGAAAATGTGACTCATTTAGTATATCTGAAGGATTAAAATACTACCACATAAAGGACAACACATTCAAGCATGTTTTAAATACACCTTGCAATAGCTGAGTGTACATTAAAATACATCTTTAAGTCAGTGGGAGCATTTCAAACTTTAAAGGGCAAAAACATGTGACTACTTTGCCAGCATTTCTCAAGCAGAGAATATAGCTGCTTACCATAATGCCTGTGGAAGGAATATCAAATGAAAGGGGTAGGCAGGAATCAGCATTTGGCTACACTGTACAGTCAAACCTCAAATATCTATTATTCAAAACATTTACATTTTCAATCAGTTGCATACTGTCATATTTGAACAAAGAGTTCATTTTCATCTGGAATGCTATTAATTTGGGGAAATGATAACACTGAAACAGAGGCTGAAGTATTATGTTGTGTTCCGGCTTCTACATCCCTCTTCCTCTTTGCCAAATCTTGAAAACCATCTGACATCAAAGAGAACTGAGGTTTTTGTTTGTTTGCTTTCTTGTGCAAAACCTTATCCAGGTACTTCCAATTAGTGGAGCTGTTCGAGGTTCCACTGCAGAGACAACCAGCAGTGATCTGTCACAGCTGTCACATCTGGGCTTATACTTTTTAATATATTTCAGATGTTTTTAATGTATGTCTTATACTTCAGCATAAACTTACTTTCAGTTTTATGAGCTAATAAATTTAACAAATTAACAAAGCCTATAAAAACATTAAAAAGTCCACATAAGTATTTAGAAAAAAGTCAGGTCACCCGATGTGTGAATGTAATAATAGTCTATTTCCACATCCACTACCTATATGTTACATTTTAACATGCTACCTACAGTATTTCTGAACACCTCTTGGCTTGATTCTTTCTTATGCAGAGCTGCTAAAGATAGCATGAAAAGTGCCTTTGTTGTATCTTAGTTTTTCTTGGCTCTGTTAGGCACAGCATGAAAGCAAGTAATATTTGGCCCTTCATATCTAAATTGTCATTTTGAAATTTCAAGTTTTGGTTTCTTTCCTGCCTGCTAAGGTTTAATATAAAACAGGTTACCCTCCTTTGGCAATGAAATCATATTCCTTTGGCAATGAGGTCATATTCCTTTGTGATAACACTGAGGTTCTCAAGAATATCACCCAGTCAGTGCCATTCTCTCCTCTTTATGAATGTTGAACAAGCACAATAAAGGAACATCTAGGACAGCTTCATGCAGCAAATGCTATAATTTATAAGACAAACTCCAGAGCCAATGTCTAATCGTTCCTTCCTTAATGTAGAATGAAAAATAATAAGGCTCCCAGAATTCAAATTTAGCTCAGCTTAATCATCCAGTTATTATAGTTCTTCTAACCTCAGTCTTTCACTTCCATTTCCAAGAAACTGTACTTCTTGCTTTACAATCACATGCATTGTGGTTCCTGATCTACTCATGCCAGCTTTCAAAATTTTCATAGACTCATGGTGAGAGGAAAGACTTTCTACGTTATTATATTTTTCCCCCCCTTTCTAGAACTGGATTATTCTCGACAATGTACACCGTAGAACTGTATTCAGTCTAACTTTGAATGGCTGCTCAGATACTTTCCGTCAGCACTTACCATTTAACAGATGTAATGACCTATATAAGCTCTGGCTTCCAAATGTGGTAGAAAATATACTCTGAACTTTCACTCCAGGGACCTATTAATACTGAAATCCAAACAGAATAAGAGGTCCATCTGTATTTCCCTCCTTCTGGTGAAAATGTATGTTATTGATGGCATCTAATACTATTATAAATGGAGCAGTTCAAAGTTACAGCCTTGATGGTGCTTATTCCTGTAAAACATTTTAAAAAACTTACAAATAACTAGCATAATAAGGGGTAAGTAAATTCTCCCTAAGTAGAATTACTTCCTAATTACCCCCTAAGTAAGATAACTGTTAGGAGATTTAGAAAGAAGTCAGTTCGAGAAAAAATGTTACTTCTGTATTTACCTTAAAAGTTCAGCAAATACATACCTTCCATGCTAAATAATTGCTACCAAAGGGGTCATTGTCACCAGGTTCAGGTAGAAAGCATAAAACAGTAATATGCAGCTGATGGGAAAAGGCATCAGCAGCTATTTGGTTAAGCTATAGCTGAACAACACCCAGGAAAGAATTCTGAAACTGAGCAGGGTCTGTGATTGTTTGTGACTGGGAGAAGACTTGTGCTGTAAGATATGTTGAGTGAAATTGTAACTTGATTTAAAAAAAAAGAAGGAAAACCTTAAGATTTACCACTGACTTCAGGGAAGTGAAGATATCTCATTTATTCTGTTCACTGGTAACTTATCTTCTGGAGACCTTTACCCATGTTACACAAAATCTGAAAGCTCAGGTGATTTTTTTGTTGAAACTTCCTCTTCCCAATTTTTTCAGCGTTTTTGTAATTAACAATAAACCTAGAACAATTGTCTGAAAATGAATCAAAAGCTTTGCTACAACCTACCCCAAGATTTCTGTTCAGGAAATCTAGGGCTGAAGTCCATGTTTTTAGAGCTGCACCTGGAATAGATTTATAAGGAATAAGAAAAAAATGGTAAGAGTTGTCATTAGCTTATGTGATATGGTAATTCTTATTCATCCAGACCAGGACTGCTAGGGCATATTGCCCAGTACAATATTCGTGCTACTAAGCCATAACCCCAATGGTGACTGTGATGTGGGCTACCCTTTGCTCTAATCATGACAAGGAATAACCTATAAGTAAATAATTATTAATTGTAATATAATCAGCTATGGCCATAGCCATTTGTGAAAGTCCTCAGATGTTATTAAGTGCTGTGTGTTTTTAGGATGGTTTTCCTTAATGAATGTCAGGAACCGTTCTGATCTATAATCTGATATAGATGATAAAATGAGACAGAAGAAAGGACAGAGTGGAGACAGATTGTGATGGTAGGGAGCATGAGTAGGGACTGGGGTGGTTTAGAAGACAGTCTTCATTTAAATGTGGGGAAAATTGAGAAAAACTTGATCAATTATATTTTTAGGTATATAGAACATGAAACCAAGTTTTTATGTCTTCCACTGGATAGCATTCCTTTATGTTAGCAATTTCCATGAAGTGTTCTTCATTGGAAAGATGAGATTAAAAAGTTAAGACATGCAATATAAGCTCTTTTTGTGGATGGTGGAGAAAGATGAAGAAAAGGTCACATCCTAAGAAAAGAAGGAAGAATTGATTTCTGGAGATGCCTCTCCTCTTTTATCGACTCTAAAGAGAGCCTGCAAACTAGCAGAGAGAGGATGATTAATTCTGAAATGGCTAGAATTAGGTGAGCGGCTAAGGCCATGCACTGCTTGGTTTTAGCTATGCACAAAAACTGTTGCACCTTCAAAATTTCCAGATGTGTCTAGAAAATCATGACTCTGTAAAAGGAAAACTTATGCCAAATACTGAATAAATACTTAGTGATGTTCTGCTTTGGATACATATTTTGGATTTGATGCATAAGGAATATTTGTGTTAGCATGACAAACTGGTAAGAAACTCTAATGTAAGTAAATCTCTATCTAATTTGCTAACTAAATGTAAGTAACATTGCTGAAACCCAGATTTATACATTTTATTTCTATATCTATAGCAAGGCTAAAATAATCATTATAGACCTTTTTAGACAATCCTGTCAGCTCTAAGAATGTTTCCTAACAGAAAATAATTTTCTCCCGTTTCTCAGCTTTTTAAAATCTTGCTTGCAGGTATATCACTGAAGATTTTTATCTATCGCCTTTTTTTCTGCTTGTAACATGACTGTTCTGTGTTTAAATTCTTTTACCAGATTCCTTCCTGAATAGAGATATATGAAGTGATAGGTGCTAGAAATATTGTTTTTGCCCCTCACCTGAGAAGCATGCATTCTTTTTTCTTGTGTTATTCTGTATGGTTCCTTACCTTGGAGAAAATAATTTAAAACTCTTGGTTTAATTTCCACTACTAACATTTTATTCCTAAGGAAAAACAGTAAAAATAAAAAAAAAAAGAATGAATTCCCCTCTAAGATTCTTTACAAATGTTCCCTGGCCTATGAACGAGCAGTATATTTTTCATTGAAAATTTGATGGCTCTATTGTATTACTTTTATTTGAATGATTGGAAGCTTGTTTTCACTTACACAGAATGTACCTTTCACCGTCCCAATTAACTCCAATCTTTTCTGTGGAAACAACTCAGCAAGTGTAAGTGCATGGGTTACAGATTGATGCCTAGATCCATATCAAAAGAGCTTTCTATTGGTCTACTCTTGTTCACTGAAGATTAGATCAGTATAATTCTGCAGTTAAAAAATTATAATTTTTAACTTTTTCCTTCTTTATGGTAATATCAATCTATGCAGACTTTGTAAGGATAGTCACAGAATCACAGAATCACAGAATGGTTTAGGTTGGATGGGACCTCTGGAGATCATCTAGTCCAACCTCCCTGCTCAAGCAGGGTCACCTAGAGCATATTGCCCAGGATCACATCCAGACGGGTTCTGAATATCTCCAGGGAAGGAGACTCCACCGCCTCTCTGGGCAACCTCTTCCAATGCTCTGTCACCCTCACAGGGAAGAAGTTTTTTCTCAGGTTCAGATGGAACTTCCTGTGTTTCAGTTTGTGCCCATTGCCTCTTGTCCTGTTGCTGGGCACCACAGAGAAGAGGCTGGCCTCATCCTCTTGACACTCCCCCTTCAGATACTTATACACGTTTATGAGGTCGTCTCTCAATCTTCTCTTCCCCAATCTTCTCTCTTCTCTAGTCCACTGTAAAATGTTCAGATAAATATAGTGTAATAAAAGAAAAACCTATGAAAGAAGGGAGAAACTCATGTTTCTGAGAACTGAAGGACTGTATCTCATGGGCAAGGGAGAGTCTGATCTTCTGCCACTTGAGCCAATAGATCAGAAATTCCACCACCGTGCGATGGTGGGCACAGTGATTTATCCTTTGTCTAAGTTAGTCTGGTTTTCAAGTGTAACATGGGTGATGCAACTGTGCTCTTCGTGTGTCTCTGGGTCTCTCCTCATCGTCTAACTTTTAAATCCAATAGCCAATGTCAACCAATAGGATCATAGATATTAGATTTTTTAATAAGGCTTCCCTATTTTACAAGGCTAGCTAAAGGAGAGAGAGGCTGTAAATCTGACCCTGCTGAGGAAAAATCTGTTAAATTCCCCCACAGCTTGACATGAGAGTCCACACCTGCACGGCTAAAGGTATCTGCCACTGAGTCACAGCTGAAACTTCTCCCTTCACTTACTTACGTGTGCGTTGTCCTTGTCTAGTGTGCATCACTTGTGTCCAATCACCTTTGGGACCCAACTGTTTTTTCTATGACAATTATAATTTTGTATTTATTTATTTATTTAAGCTCACAGTACCTGAAATACTTGGAAGCTGATGCTGCCTCTTATTACACTGGAGTTCTTATAGAATGATGCTGAGACTTGGTCCTGATAGGAGGTACCAGGGCTATTGGAGTATTTTTAAAAGACTGCAGGATGGAAGAAGCCAAACTTGGCATACTCTCATCCCTTATTACTTACAGAGAGCAGCCTCTGCAATAACCTGTTCCAGAAATCTCCGCTGAATTTTGATTCAGTAGAAACTGTTTGTTTGGTTCCAAAATCAAAGCTTTTCAGTGGTATACACACATGCAGCTAGTACCTATGGAGCACTGGCATTGAAATCCAGGCTTTACTGATTGTGTTGTTTGTGACTGATTTGTTTCAATGTCACTTTCTTCCAGTGCTATACTATTTATTGCTTGTACCTTTTCATGATGAATTTTAATTAATGTTCATAAAGATTTTCAGATGAAGGGGAATGAATAAGGGGAAAAGATTTTTACTATTAAATAATAGCTTGCAGAAGTATTTTTCCACAAACAATATCAAGCTGCCAACTCTGCTTTAACATGCATCTTTATTTTCTGTATTAATTTGTTTACATCCAAAAGCAGAATATCTATAACTTAAGTAAGTTCCCTTGGCTCTGCTGGAAGTGTTTTTTACTCCATCATGTAAATGGAAATGTTATCACATCCTCCCCCTAATACATAAGTGTGCATTCACGGCAGGATAGTGACTCTATATATCTCCTAGAATAGTGTATGTTCTGGGATAAAATGTGTATGCTCTGCATGCTATGACAAAAGAAAAGAGATCTCAGAAACAAAGATTTCTTTCATTGCTTTTTGAGATAGTGGTAATATGCTATTAAAGAGACATGAAATGCATTGACATCCCAAACAGCTTTCATAAAAATATAAAAACGTTTAGTTTCTCTATAGGTAGCTATTCTTCTTTTTGTTTTTTTTAAATTGTATTTGAGGCACACCAATAGGGAAAAAGGCTGCTTCTCCCAGTGGAGCCTTTAGGTTCTAATAAAGAAGAGAATGTAGAAATTGTGCATTATGCCATCAGATGACAGTATCAACTGTAATGAATATGAGATACACATGCATTTCAGCTATATTAAAAAGAATACCAAACAAATTATATGTTTTATGTCTTCCTGATTCCCTATTAAAATCTAAAATTAAGTAAATCATTTTTAAAAGTAGTTATTGATTGATTTTTATTCATTTTAGAAGCACTTAAATATCACACTGAAGAGGAAAAGAAAGAAAAAAAGAAAAGGAGTTTTTCTAGCTTCAAAGTCTGGATAGCAGAAAGTCTTCAAAAACAAAGAGCTTTAGCGGTCACTGAAGACAGTACCTAGCAGAATGAGCCATCTGTCCCAAACTACACAATGGTTTTCTTTGCGACTTTGTTTTCCTGCTTTTTATTTTCTCATTTTGGTCTTGCTTGTTTTCCTCATTTGTTTATTTTTGCTGTTTAAGTAAAAATGCACACCTCTATATACATATATATATATATAAAACTTGCATGTCATGAATGGGACACAACACCTCAATGTAGCAGTACCGTCAAGGAAACAACAAGTAACTCATCTCTCATTGTATAAGCTAGAAAACAGAATTGCAAAGAAACCTTTAGTGCTCTGTTTTTCTGTCTTCCCGCTGTGCAATCTCAAGTCCCTTTTAATACTCTCCAAAATATCACTCAAGCAGACGATGCAGGAGATTGAAACCTATTAAGCCAGGTAACGCTTCATTTTCCATAGATCTCCAGTTGAGAAAAGGTCATAAAAAAAAAGACTTCTTTTAGTCATGTAGTTAACATTTTAATGTTAAATGAAAAACGTAGTCATTTCTAGTTTAAGCACAGCTGACTTCAAAGTGCAGATTTTTTTAAAGGACAAACCAGATTTTACATTAACATTCTGATGTACACAGAGTCCTTTATTTTTATATAAGAACTGGTTAGCATGCTGTCCAAATCATCACTAGATGAACTGTGAGAGATCAGCTGTGTTAGACAGTAGAGAATAGGGTCAAGAGAAACCTTATGAAGTTCAACACAGAGAAATGCAAAGACAGAACAATTTCATAGATCTGTACAGGCTGGAGGGCAGTCTTGCAGAAAAGGACCTAATCTTCACGGACAAGTTGAATGTGGTTTACCAGTGCGCTCTTGCAGTGATGAAGACTAAGCATACACTGGACTGCATTAGCCAGAGTGTAGCCTGCAAGTTGAGAGTTGTGCTCATTTTCCTCTATTCCTCACTGGTGATCTCCATCCTGAATACTTTGCCCATTCTTGGGCCCTCAGTACAAGGTAAACATCAACAAACTACAGCAAGCTTGGTGCAGGGCCACCAAGATGGTTACGAGCTGGAGGACATGGCGTGAGGAGAGGATAAATTGATTGACTGTTTTGACGTGCATGAGAAAAAGATAAGGAGTGTAGCTAATAATTCTAATGCTATGAGGCTAACAGAAATCCTCAACTGCTTAAAAGAAAAGTTAAAGAAAACATAGATCCAGACTCTTTTGGGGTGCATAATAAAAGGATACAGTACAATAGTCACAAGTTGCACCAAAGGAAAATCCAAGTGGGCATAAGGAAAATATTCTTCCCCGTGACTGGCTGCTTACCAGAGCAGGTTGCCTAGAGCTGCTGTTGAATCTCTATCCTTGAAGATTTTCAAGACTTTGCTGGGCAAGGCTTGAGCAGCTTGATCTAACTTTGAAGTTAGTCTTGTTCTGAGCAAAAGGTCAGAGTAGATGACTTTCAGTGGTCTCTTCCAGCTTAATTTTTTCTTTGAATCAGTGTTCAATAGTTTAAATATTTATTTTTGAAGCTTTTTTTATTTTGTCTTTTTGGTCCCTGCAATGGTCAACTTGATCTAGAATTGCCTTGTTTTTTTTTTTTTTTTAAAGAAAGGAATTCACAGAAACTTGGGTTACTTTCATAGTTCCTTTCAAAACTGGTTTCAGAACATTTTTGTTCTAACACTTGACATTAGCTGCTCTATCCTGCATTTCTATAAGCACCCCAAGTCATTCCAACACTGGAATTTTAGCTATGATCTGCTGCTTGATTTGGGAGGTTAAATAGGAAGCACTTAGTAAAATTGCAATGAAAATGAAAGGATTAGGTAGCCTGTTTATCTATTTACATAAATGGTTTTCATCCACATTGTTAGCTAAGCATTTCACAGTCCTCTTGTATCTTGAAAATTCACTGATCACAAGAACAGATTTGCACAACAAGGCAGGACAGTAGAAACTCCCTATATTTTCAGTTGACTTGTTGATTTTTTTTTAATCTAATCTCTCTCTATCTCTCCTAATATTGCTGTTCTGCTCTTAAGTCTCCTGTCTCTAAATAGCCCAGGGTAGAATCTAACATTTCTCCCAACCATTAATTACCAGAACTTGTGCATTACAAGTTAACAGCACAAGCCTCTGTTGTCCTTCTCTTATGGGGTCTAAGATCACAAACCTTAAATGCAGACACCTCTTAAGTAAAAGTAATATTTATTTGAAACAGGTAGCAGAAAGTAAAGAAATAAAACCAGAAAGTCTACAATAATCTTATGATTATGCAAGTAGTCTGAACTTTTTGAGCCATATTTTATTGATCCTATCTGTTTATCTCAGAAAAAAGCTATTAGAATCAATTATTCTACTCTCTTTAAAAATTTTGATTGCATCTGTCTGCATTAGTTGAGAAACACTTTTTCTGGGCTGTTCTTTTTGGCCTTTTAGGCTTTCCTTCTTAGATCTTTAATAAAATAGCTTCCTTTTAAAATAGCCCAGTACATATTAATATAATAATTACCTAACGATTAGCAAAACATGTAGTATACATAAACTATTGCTATCACCTTCCAGGTTGTTCCACAGACTCTAGTGATTGGCTTATTTCCCAAGATCAAGAAGAAACCATGATAAAAAGGCAGGCTTTCAGAGTCACCAAGCCTGGAGCTGCTCCAGTTTACACAGCCTCCTGCCTGGGGCTGTGTAAAGCTTGACTAGCTGCTATCCGCAGGTCAAAAAAATGCTGAGGCCAGTTTGGATAAGTTTTCATACTTTGGCATTTTAACTGAATTAACCATGATTTGTTAAACTGCTGGGATGTACTCATGACTGTAAGATTCAGATACTGAGGGGAGAAAATATTCCCTGTCAAAATGAAAGAAAAATTACTTCAGGATTTAAGATGCTTAATATTTTTCATTATGTTCCTCTATGAGGTGACAGCTATCGAACCAAAATATAATGTTTGCATAAAACTCACATTAAATGATTTGACAATAAATAAAGGAGAACAATTATTTCAGAAGCTAAAGAGATCTGAAAGCATTTCAGGAATGATAGGGTAAATTACATATGCCTCAGGGTAGTTTGTGCTTGCTGAGGTTGATTACAAAGACTTGTGAAGATAGAATAGCTAACAACGAGATGATCAAAATCACTTTTATATGGTAAATTAGTGGCCAAGAAAATGAAGACGGAACTACTCCAAGAGACATTGTTTGGGCTACTGTCACTGCAAATAGATTTTCTTTTTAATGCTTATCCCTACAGTTAACTTATTGTCTTTGTTTTTATTTCAGGTAACAATTTTTCCACAATATACAATTATTCTCAAACTCATAATCACTTTTGTAACACACAAAATTCTTCCTGCCCTATTTATTTTAAAGACTAGGTGATACCTCTATCCTAAAGCATGTTGTATGTAATGTGTTTCTTGTGCAATATACAAGAAATCAATGGTGTAAATTTGGTTCCGTATGCCTGTCCCATTTCATTTTCAAACATGCCGAATTAACATTGTAACACATTTGACACAAGTTGAATTAAACACTGGCATAGATAATACTTTTTTCTTTTTTGGATAATAACTTTTATTGTCTCTTCAATATTCTAGATAAATCTGTTCTATTTCTTTCATTATGAGATTTGATTTCATTATGACATTTCATTATGATAGATGGTCAAAGATTTTTCTTTTCTAAATTTATTTAAGCTTTATATATGAGGTTACATAAATGAGCCTAAGCTATGTTACTTGTATCAGGATCCAATCTTTCCCCAAATATGAGAGTGTTTGGTTCAACATTTTCTGGTCAGCTTTTAGTCAATACCTGCTGTCACCCAGAAATGGCAACAAACTTATTTTTCTGCTTATTTTGACTTATAAATAGCTTTGGATAGATTGAACAGCCATTCCATAAGTGTAAAAATCTTGATGTGGATGAGTGTTTTAAATGTGAATGCTTAGATTCTGGTTCATGGATGTAAATTCTTTATGGAAAATAGCACTGAAAATAGGACTAAAACACAGTGAATATTCAAAAATTCTTTACTGAGGCCCTTGGATACCCACTGCTGATGTATTTTTGTCTCTCAGAAAACATTGCACAAGATAATAATACAGTCTTAACAAAGCTATTAAGGTATGAAGTGTACTAGCCTGTATTAAAATGCAATAGAATGGCCTTAGTGTTCTCATGCAGTTTGTTAAACAGCTGGCATAGGAGTTATACTGCAAAGAAAACAATTTGTTTCATGAATTAATACAATCCTATCTTCTAACTCATTCTGCTTTCCATAGTTTTGTTTTGTTTTGTTTTATTTTATTTTATTTCATAGTAAAGACCGCGGATTTTCTCAAACTGTTCTCTTCTCCTATTCTGAAGTCTCGAGGATAAGTCTAGTGCATTGTCCGTAAAAGCTTGAAATACATATTTTTAAATTGCTCTGATGTCAGAAATGTGTAATGTACATTTCTTTCTTTCAGTCATGATCCAAACAATCCTACTTTCGTAATGAAAAAGCATCAGGAAATGTACTTACCTACATTTCCTGTCAAGAAGATGCATGACACAGAAGATTCATGAACAAGAGAACGTGATGAGAAGAAAGAAACAGGGGCTGAGAATGAGTCAGGTTGCACACCTCCTATTTATGCCTTCCTGAATGCATTTCTGACATGCTATGTATATCTCACAGTAGATGCTAAAAGCATATAAATGGAAATGAGCTTTGGAGCTTAGAAGCCTTTCCTCTAGATAAGAGCAGGATTTGTTGAAGATCCTGTGCCTAAAAAGCCTTTACTTCTTCTATAGCTGGGTCAGCTGGCCTAGTGAAAATTACTGTACCTTCTCTACAAACTTTGCTTCCCTTTCCCTTTTTAAATTTGCTCTGCTGGAGTAAGCTTAATAAACCACACACATTTAAAATATTGTTATCTTAAGAAGCAATTGCTCACTCTATTTCTGATGCTGTGAGAAATGAGGAGAGTCATAGAATACTTGGACCTTAATTTTCACTTATCCTTAGCCTCCTTGTATTGCTCTGACTGTGTAAAGTGGCTTTAAAATTACATTTACCATGCCTTAAAGGCTCCTAATCAGTACCACTGCCATGGCAAAGGGTCTTAGCGTTAAATGAGAATCAGGCCTCCTGAAGAGTGTTTGCACAGCAGGTTCTCACTAAGGTTGTTTCATTGCAGCTGTTTCTGCAGTAGAGGCACATTTAGAAAATTCACTGTTAAATGAATTTCCAACTTCCATTTGCTATTCACCTCCTAGGACAATCACTAGCCAAATTATAATGATGCAGTACAAAGCTGATAGAACCATAAGAACTATAAAGTATCCAAGAAACCTTCTCCTCTGTCCAGGATGTGGCCTTCTTAATGGCTAACAAGCCGTCTAAAAATGGGAGAACAAAATGAAGTATTGGAGCATGTTTAAATACCTTATCAGCAAGGACGTTTTTAGTTTCTGGAAGGGTCTTGTTTCTGTTCTGTGCTACACTTGAAAATAACTAAAGTTAGAGACAGATTTGAATGATTTCCATATATCATAAGCAGGAAAATCGGAGTTTATTTATTTTGAAAAAAATATATATATATTAAGTCCACAGCCTCTTAAAACTTTAATTCAGCATTTACTGTCTTAATCTTACTTGCACTGAAAAGATATAGAAGAACTGAAGAAAGAAATTCTCTCTTTTCCTGTTCTTCCAGTGGAAGTTGCTGATTCTTCTGTGTATGGCCAGAATCTGGATGGCTTGCTCAGAAGATTACAGTGGCAGATGCAGCATTGCCTGGAAAATATCTTTTGATAAGCCTGCAAAAAATCTGCTTTGTAAAGAAAGCACACAGTCCTTGGCAGAAGCATCTAGATAGGCATCTTTCACACAGCATAATGTTCTGCATAAGGCAGGTTGTCTTCTGAAAATTCTGAAAATACTGCTAAGTACCTTAGCAATCAGAGAATAATATTTTACTTTAGAAGGAAAAGTTTGCTACTATGACCAAAAAACCAATAAATTCACCGTGGCTTGAAAGAACACAAAGGTAGGTGAAGACCAGATTAATCCATACTATAACAAAGAAAAATGTATATATTGTCTTCTCATTCAACATTCTGCTATTAAAATATAGTGATATTAATATATACCATATTTGCCAAATATACTTCTGAACTTGTGCCTGTGCCTTCAAGCCTGTACCTTCTGTTCTTTCCTTCTGTTTTCTTCTCTGTCTTGTTCTTCTTTCCTACCATTTATCTTATATCTTCTCATTCATCATTTACTACCTACTACTTACACTGTTTATTCATTGGAGACAAGTTCATACTTTACAATAAACTGTTGACATATAAATTTCAGACTCTTCTGTTCTCTGTTAGTAGTGGGAAGGAACAAACACAGACTAATTACTATCAGAAAAATCTCCCTTTTCAGCTTTCCTGAAGGTACACTAGATTTACAAACATCTGTGAAGTCATTTGTCCTTGAGGAATTTTCATTTAATCTTTGTGAGCTGCAGCCAACAGTTTGGCATGACAAAATTTCATGTGAGCTTCCAAGCTGTGGTGTAAATAGTAAATAAGACATCTGATCTTAATACAATCTTACCACATTAATCTAAGTGTCTCAAGTAACATAACCATACAACTGTCAGTTGGAAAGGCTGGGTCTTAATTTCAGAACATTTGTGGCAAACATGGTGCCACTATGGTAATTTTTGTCTTATTCTTTCCATAAAGCAAATAAAGTAAAAATAATTTAAGCAGTGACTTTATTGAAATCAGAAGGACGAGCTATGTAGGTCTAATATTTCGTTTTTTTCAAATAACTTTTCTTTTTCTGCCCCCACTCTTAAGATCATAACAAATCGAAAACAGTATATGTAAATTCCTATATTCTATCTTTCTTCCTCGCTACAGACTCTTTCACGATTATTTCCAGTACAGATATAGTTAAATTGCAGACATCAAATCTGTCAGATTTTTATGCTTATCTTCTCAGGACAATGCAATTGATATTTTGAAATACTGTCAAATTTGAGTCAATATGTTTTTACTGTGCATTAACATATGGGTTTCTGCTTACAAGTTTATAAGATCTGTCTCTACAAATTACATTTTCGTTCCTCGCTCTTTCTATTTTCATTTTCTTAACAACGCTGAGGCTAGGCTGGATGATCAGAACATACTGTCCATCACTGACCAGCAAAAAACCGACACAAAGAAATCCCAATCGCTCTTTGATTTAAATGTTTAGTTTGACTGAGAATTCTATCAATAGCAGAAATATTATGAAACATACCAAATTATTCATACATGCAAAAAGGATGAGGTTCACACTTCAGCAATACTACTTGAGCAGCAGAGCACAGAGCCTTTCTGCTCAAGGTTACTGGTTTATACCCAGCACAGATCTGTAGCAGCCAAAGTAGGTGAAATCTAGTAGATGTTTTGTAATTTATCTGAATGGATATGTGTGACACAAATACACATACACACACAGAGCAAGGAAATAAAACAAAACAAATGCAAAAATAAAACAGTAGCATAATGGGATACCATACAGATGCTGAAATATAAAAATAGCATCTTTAAAATATGCACATTATTCCTACCTATTTCTTCCATTCTTTGCAGCCACACATTTTTGGAGAAACACACAATATAGTTTAAAAAAACCTTATAATTTTCTGGGTTGTTGGGAAGCTGTTCATTGAAGCTTTTCACTTCACTGTCTGTAACTCATCTGGATTTAGAATCAAGGTCTGCTAACTGGATGACCAAACTATACAGTAAAATTTTATCGATGATTTCCAAGGAACAAAAATTTTAATTTCAATTTCAATCTGAATTTTTGTCAGAAGTTTTTATAATGCCTTAAATAGTTCATAAGTTCCCCTATTTAAATACGGAATAAATGTATTGACTAAAGCAGTTGAAAATAGTTCCATGAGAAAAGAAAGATTTATTTTCAATTGGCATCTTTAAAATAAATGTGTTGGATTTTTCACTGGCTTTTCAAATTTAATCTTTTATCACTGCTATAGCAAAGTGAATATTTTATTTAATGGCAGTGTTTTCCATAAATTAGAATTAAAAATTAACTGAATGTCTAAGGGACAATTTTATCTGGAGAAAGATGAAAACATTTTTGAAAGAGGTCTTTTCAATAGAAAAAGAAGGTTATTTATCAAGAAGAATTTTCCTGACTTTACTAATACCTGAAGCAAACGTATCTCATTCATTACCTGATCTCAGAATCACAGAATCACAGAATCGTTTAGGTTGGAAGGGACCTCTGGAGATCATCTAGTCCAACCTCCCTGCTCAAGCAGGGTCACCTAGAGCATATTGCCCAGGATCACATCCAGACGGGTTTTGAATATCTCCAGGGAAGGAGACTCCACCACCCCTCTGGGCAACCTGTTCCAATGCTCTGTCACCCTCACAGGGAAGAAGTTTTTTCTCAGGTTCAGATGGAACTTCCTGTGGTTCAGTTTCTGCCCGTTGCCTCTTGTCCTGTTGCTGGGCACCACGGAGAAGAGGCTGGCCTCATCCTCTTGACACTCCCCCTTCAGATACTTGTACACGTTGATGAGATCGCCTCTCAATCTTCTCTTCTCCAGGCTGAACAGGCCCAGCTCTTGCAATCTTTCTTCATAGGAGAGATGCTCCAGCCCTCTAATCATCTTGGTAGCCCTCCGCTGGACTCTCTCCAGGAGTGCCATGTCTCTCTTGTACTGGGGAGCCCAGAACTGGACACAGGACTCCAGGTGAGGCCTCACCAGGGCTGAATAGAGGGGCAGGATCACCTCCCTCCACCTGCTGGCAACACTCTGCCTAATGCACCCTAGGATCCCATTGGCCTTCTTGGCCACAAGGGCACACTGCTGGCTCATGTTCAACTTGCTGTCCACCAGCACTCCCAGGTCCTTCTCCACAGAGCTACTTTCCAACAGGTCAGTCCCCAGCCTGTACTGGTGCATGGGATTATTCCTGCCTAGGTGCAGGACTCTGCACTTGCCTTTGTTGAACTTCATGAGGTTCCTCTCCGCCCACCTCTCCAGCCTGTCCAGGTCCCTCTGAATGGCAGCACAGTCTTCTGGTGTGTCAGCCTCTCCCCCCAGTTTAGTATCATCAGCAAACTTGCTGAGGGTGCACTCTGTCCCTTTCTCCAAGTCATTGATGAATACATTGAACAAGACTGGAGCCAGGACTGACCCCTGGGGGACACCACTAGCCACAGGCCTCCAACTTGACTCTGCGCCATTCACCACAACCCTCTGAGCTCGGCCATCCAGCCAGTTCTCAAGCCACCTCACCCTCCACTCATCTAGCCCACACTTCCTGAGCTTACCTAGGAGGATGTGATGGGAGACAGTGTCAAAAACCTTGCTGAAGTCCAGGTAGACAACATCCACTGCTCTCCCCTCATCTACCCAGCCAGTCATTCTGTCATAGAAGGCTATCAGATTGGTCAAGCATGATTTCCCTTTGGTGAATGCATGCTGACTACTCCTGATCACCTTCTTGTCCTCCAGATGCTTAGTGAGGACCTCCAGGATGAGCTGTTCCATCACCTTTCCCGGGATGGAGGTGAGGTTGACAGGCCTGTAGTTTCCTGGCTCCTCCTTCTTGCCCTTTTTGAAGACTGACGTGACATTGGCTTTCTTCCAGTCCTCAGGCACCTCTCCTGCTCTCCAGGACCTTTCCAAGATGATGGAGAGTGGCCTAGCGATAACATCCGCCAGCTCCCTCAGCACTCGTGGGTGCATCCCATCGGGGCCCATGGATTTGTGGATGTCAAGTTTGGACAAAAGATCTCTAACCTGATCTCTGTTACTTTTATTTCTATACTTGTAATACCCTGCATGCTTTTCATACTGGAGAAAATCCGCCTTTCCTATCAAGCTGAACTGATGGAGGCTCTTGGCTTTGCATACATGATTAAACCACATCTATGTGGAGCAGCATAATAGCAGAATCTGCTTAGAATGGCTGCATTTTAGCTCTCTGAAATCTGAGCAGAATAAAAACACATCAGTCTGTTGGTGAAGGAAACACACTTGGGACTCTTTATAAAAAGTCCAGATATGTGAAGTTCACTGCTTATGAAAACTGCAATCACACTGCAAGTTCTGCTGGTGAATATGTCCTGGCTGATACTAATAAAATTCTTTTCACTCACAGATGCAATCTTTGTTATTGCAAAGAGAAGAAGATAAAAAAATGCTTTACTGCAACCCCGTTTTTATGTAAGACCTAGATATTTCATGTTTATCCTGTTCTGACCAGGCTTAAAAACTGTTGGAGGAATAAAGTTCCTTGGATAAAGTTCCATTTTCAGAAATGGCTTTTTCATGTTTTTAAGGTTGCTGCTGCTACTGCCTTCTCATGCATGGAGCTGTACCTTGCTGATATTTCATCTGCGGCAATGAAAGCTTCCTCTACAGAAGAGAAGACATGCAGAAAGGTGAATCTATGGATCCTGTAAGTGATTCATTCTCCCAAAGTGCCTCCTCCAGAAGAAGAAACTGTCGCTTTCACAACTGACTTCCAGACTAGCACCTTTGGAACATCTTTGCTTAGAACACTGCGTCATGGCACCTTCCATTTCATCCTGAGAAATGACTTACAGAGGTCGGGAAAATATACTACACGGTATGCAAGTCCTCTGCAGTGATCAACTCCACACCTTATCTGGGCACTGCAGGCACATTAGGGTCTCTTAAGAGCTGTTTTTCTGCGACCTGTTGAAGTTTATCTTCTGTGATGACCGGCTCATTCTTTCTCTCACGTATTGTCTGCTGTATGACATGTGCACAGGAGATGATTGAGAATAATCTATGGTTTCTTCCCAGGCAAGGCCAACATTGTAATGCAGAAGTGTAAATGAGGTGCATAAAAGACTCATCACAAGAGTACAAGTGCATCAGAAAAACCCAGCAAGAGAATTAAAGGGCCCCTTGAAATGCTGTACTGCAAATAAAAGGGTAGTGTAAGAGTAATCTCAGCTTTCAGTTGTTACATATGAAAACAGAAAGCATGAATAATACAACAGACAATTCACAGTTACTCTAGCTTGGGAATATGTTCCCCAAAACCTTTACAAAATTTGCATCAAGCCATGAAACATCAGGAGATTTTTTTTTTTACCCTAAAATAAAACAGAAAACAAGTAATACTAAAGACCACATTAATGTTTTAGAAATAGGTCAATATCAGAAGTAAAATCTGATAGCATTTCATTTCACCCATTTGCCTAAAACTCAATCTTTAATCATCTTTAGCCATATTTTACTAGCATTTCTTTTAAAGAGAGGTAGGAAGATCTTGTTACTTTCACACATAGTCCTTATTTTGACCTGTGAGACTCCTTTTTCTGTTGTTTTTTTTTTTTGGGGGGGGGGGGGGGAGGCTGAAAAGCAGATTAACATATTCAGACATTCAAATTCAATCGAAGTACACTGGGCTAGCTACTTCTATTCATCTATTCACTTCTATTCCAAGGGATGGTTAATGTTTGACTCTCTCTCAAATCTTTATTTTCAAGACTCCATCCAGAAGAAGCAGCAGAAGTCCTACCTGTGCTGTGATAGAGCATCATAGCAAGAGATTGCAGGGTGTTTCTAGTTAATCTTTTTTCTTCAGTTCCACATCTGTAATATAAAATATTATGTTTTTGTTTTATCCATCGTTTGCTATATTTTCTATATTTATTGAAAGCTATTCCTAGAAAGTCAGTATCTCACTAGGTTGCTGTACAGTGGCCTTCAGCTTCAAATGAGGGTCCACATAAGCTTCTGTGATACAAACACAGCTCAGTGATGTGCAGCAACAGGAAAGGCTGATATTTGTGATGACTGTAGAGATAGATTAATATTTTTCTTCCCAGCATAATTAATTCTGAATCATACGTGGGATGAGTTGGTGAACTCAGTCAAGCATTCAACTAACATTCTTGCTGTCATGTTTTCACTAATAAGGCCATGAGCAGACTAACATGGATCTCAAAATGTCTTCCCAGCTCAAAGACTGCACAGACATGTTGGCGGGAATACAGTGAAGAAAGCCAGCAGTTTAGGTCCTATCTCTTCCACAGTTTGGGGATTTCCATTACCAGTACTGTCATGTAGCACCTCCCACTGGGAATAAATTCACTGAAACTATACATTCATACATAATTAAAGGAATGCAAAATAAATTGCAACTGGCTTAGCAGACTGTCATCGAAGCTTCAGGTTTAGATGATCTAAATCAGCCTTGTCCGTCCCTGCCAGTTGGCAGGTAAAGACATAATACTATAAAAATATGTGGGAATATTCTAACTACAAATCTACGAAAAAGATTTTGTTAGTGCTTCTGCCACTGATTTTTATTCTTAAGCATGGACACAGCAGGACTGGATATGAGGGGAATCAGGGACAGTAAAGAAACTGCATCCGTCCTCATTACCATTGCCTGGAACAGAAGGCATATTGTTAGTTGTGCAAATTAGTGGCTTTGCAGCCCTCTCATATCTATTGAGACAGCCCCTCAAATGTTCCTTACATGACCATGAAGGAGAAACGCAGCTCCACACCCACAACAGAGCTGTCTGCTTTGGAGGTCAGAAGCGTGAAGGAAGACAACAGTGACTGCTCTCCTGTTCCATCTCTTCCTTCTTCTCTCCTTCCCTTTTTTCCTTGCAAAGCAGCAGTGCATGCAAATGAGGGAAAGGACAGAAAGGAGATAAATTTTTGGCTGTGTTCCATTAATGTACTTGAATTGTCACCAAGACCCTGCAGAGGAGAAATAAACTCTGTCCTTTTCACAGCTACAGTAAATTAGTAGCCCCTGGGAACCTCTTGGCATTGCCCCCCACAAATGGCTGAGCCAGAAATCTCAACCTCACCTTGAATAATCAGCAAGCAAACAGAGATATATTTTTTAGCAAATTACTGAAAACAAAGCAACTGTCCCTACTAGGAATTGTATGTCTTGTGATTCACTGAAAAGCAAGCACATTACCATCTGTGTACATCAAATGTTTGTGTCTGTAAAACAACACTTTCTCAAAAGACAGCAGTGAAATTTAATATTACTGTGATTGAACAGCGCTGAGTTTCCTTTTTTTCCCTTAGGGACCTTTCCCATTGCAATCCTGTTACAGTTTCTGTGATAGTTAAAAGCTTCACAAATCTAAAGTTCTGAAAAGGCAAGTGAGAGCTCACTCACTAATAATGTAACTTGTGTAGCTATGGGTAGATTTCATCAGCTGAAGTATGACAAAATTTCAATCATTTGCAGTAACTGTGTATATTACATATAAGTTTTTATTGAAGATCATCACATATTTAAAGGAGACAGGCAATTTCAGAAAATGTAGATGTATTTGGTAACATCTTTACTGTAATAGGAAACAACAGCATTAGGAAGTGAAGTACTGGGTTCCCTAAAGCAGGCTGCCGTGCTCCAATACTGGGAATTTTTTAGCACAGATATATATCCTGGGAAAGTGGAGGAATGGAAGGCCAAATACCTTGCTGATTGTTAGGGTTTAAGATATTACCTCAACAATTTATGTGTAAAATCAATAAAGGTATATGTGCAATTTCAGGCACAGTGAGAACCAACCTTAATTTTCTTTCAGAATTTAAACCTCAGGTGAATATTTTGTAAACTTCTTTGGTAAACAATAGTTTATACTTTCTCATTGCTCTGACATTTCTGCCCTTATCTGAATGGTATTTAAAAGGAAAAAGAAAAAAATAGAAATGAAACAAGGAAACAGCAAAAAAGATTGCTTATCTGGTATTTGACATTGAGCTGAAAATATGAAGTAGAATAAAAATTTATGAAGAAGCTGGAAGACAAAGTCTGAGTAATTTCAACACAGGGCCTGAACACTTACCTTTATTGACTTTCTTGTCAAAATAATCACCTCCTCATCAGGTCATCAAATGGGATCCTGGGAAGCCTTGCTTCAGGGAGGACTTCTGAAATATGATGAGTCTCTTAAACGCTCATGAAAAGTTCTGTACACAGAACCTGCAGATCTGCTTTTTATCAGCTTGGCCTACAGAAACATCCAGTGCAGAAGGGTGCTGTGCACAGCAGATGCACTGCTACTCACTCTGCTGATCCAGTATTGAAAGACACAAGGCCAGATAAGTGCAGTTTGAAATAAGATCTTCCTTTAAAGCTTAAAGGAGGAAGAAAGCAAAATGGCTGAAAACAATATGGTCATCATAGAGGTTCCCTTTCCTTTGGTCCCATGCATTTGTTTTCTATTATCTTTGGAGATCACCCAAAGCAATATTAAAATGTAGAAAAGAGCATACTTCTGGAAAAACAGGATTTTTGAGGTTATTAAGATCAAACCTTTCCTGTTTAACCTTGGAACTAATAGCCTTTGTTCTCCCTAGATTAATCAAGTATTTATTGATAATTCCTTTTTTTTTCCTATCTTTTTTCCTTTCGATCCTCCCAGAAATCGTGCCATAAACCTTAGACCGTAATTACAGATAATGTTTATTTCGTTAGTTTAATATAGTCTTTCTTTATTCATAAAGAAAGATTCTTTCTTCTTAAAAAGGTGTGCCCTCCTTTTCTTTCTCTTAAACAATCTCTCCACAAAGATGTTGCCAAAGATTTCTTCCTACAGCTAGATTTAAATGAACAGTTTATAAGGTATTAAAACAAGCCTTTTTCAAACGTTTGTGAAGTAGAATAAAATTGATCTAATTCTGAGTTAATATAATCTCTAATAATTCCATATCTGAGTCCATTAAATACCAACCCGTTATTGCCTGCTCTTTTGCACTTTCTTTTATATTTTGTGAACTTCATTTGCTCAGGGAGTTACTTTTATTACAGCACATTATAGTAACATAGTTGGAGACTGATTAGATGATATGTAATGATTAAATTTCTAATGACTGATCAGATAAAACTGTGGCTGAAGTCCAACTGGTGTTAGAAGCAAACAGGATTGCAGTGTAAATTTCAGCATACAGCAGGGCTGTGCTTCCAGGCCCAACAGTTCCAACAAGTTTCCTCATTTACCATGAGCTGGAATGTGTGCTTGTTAGCCTATCAAGCAAAAATATAAAGTATCCAGTAAGATGACAGGGAATGCCTAGATAAGTCGATTCTTATGTGGGAGGAAGTCCTGCAGTTTCCAAACAGCTGGATTTGTAAGGTTTATTATATCAAAGCTACTGATAACAATGTGTTTATTTTTGTTTTAACTTTGAAATATTTCCTGTTCTATTAAATGAAATCTCTGTACACCACTTCTACTATTTCACCCTTTTCAGATATTTACCCTATTCAGTGAATAAAGCCAAATTCCATAGAATAGGAGTGTCAGCCTGGCCTTAAGTGATTAATGGATTTGTTCTTTGGTGAGCTAAGCAGAAACTGGGATCATATTTTTTGTGATGTGAGAAGAGAACCTCTCTAAAAGTTAGAGTTTAACTCAAAGTTTTAGAAGCTGACCACTAGGATAGAAAACTCATTTCATTATGTGAAAAATTTCTACCTAGTCATTTTGAGGAAGTCCGAAATCTCTTAGAGGTTAACAGTTGAATTTCGAGTAGGTTTCATATTACTGACATTCCAGTATTCCTACTAAGCCCTTACCTCATCAGAACAAGTAGATTAACAGTAATCCATTTATTACAACAGCAATATTTTTACTATATAAAATCTTGAAATTTGACAGAAATGTATGTGAGATTGAAGAAATATTTGTGAATATAGAGAGGTATCTTCCATTTATTTTTTCCCACTTGATAATTCTCTTCCTAAAAAGTCTTAATCATAGAAACAGAAAGAAGGGGTGTGGCTTTGGTAACTAATCAGAAATATCAATGGTTCAAAAAAAACACCCAAACCATAGGCTAAAATCTGTTTGTCTAGACAATTGTTCTGATTAACAGTGCCTTCAGAACAATAAGGTCTGGTTTCTAAACAAATCATCAATGAACTTACAATGAGCTGTGTTTCCAGAGCACAGTCTAACCTGGTATTCTTATAATTCTATTCCAACAGGAGAAGAATCCGAGAGTTCAGGTGCTCTCAGCCATAAGAAGTAACCATTGATCAGACACACATCCTCTGCACGCCTTGTAACACCACATACAGGCATATAGGTCACTGTGGACAGTGCAAACTGCTTTAATTGAACAGAATATTGAAGAGGCATTTGAGATTAAAAAAGCACCTTTATGTTATTTAGGCAGAGTTTGTTGCTCGTTACCGTATAGTTCATGGTTCTGAAATTTGAAATAGCAACACTTTGGCTTGCCTAAGTACCTTAGAGTATTTTCTTTAGGAGTTCAGTATCTCCCGAATGAATCAGGCAATGATCTATATTCCATACAGTGCTTAACTTGTACAGGAAAGATACATTCTGCTGAAAAACTCCCAACAGCATTCATCTAATCTGAAGAGGGAGAAATATGTGCTGTATAAGATAGGCATTCCACCATTGCCACAGAGACTCTTCTACCATTCTGAAACAGCTATTAACAAATTACAGGTCTTGCTACACAAGGGAACTCAGTCCCACGCATCTCTAGGCCAGCTTCCTTACCTTGATAACGGACAGAGGATAAATCATCTAAGGAGGATAAATCATCATTCCTGGGCGACAGCTCACTGTCTGAAGATCACTGTGTGTGCATTCAAGCACGTCGGAGACAGGACTCAAATTTAAATGATCTTGACAAATTGATCTGAAGAAAAAATAGAGCACAATCCAATAAGGAGAAGGCTTTGCATCTAATAGGAGTAATCAGCTGAAGAAATATAGGACAGGGAATATACAGTTACCTTTGCAAAAATGTTGATAGGCAATTGGAGACACTCAGTAGGGTAGCAATGAGATTGCCCAGTAATCAAGGAAACAGGATATATGGGAAAAGATTAAGAAATTGTTGCTAATATAAAAGGGAATGGAGAGACTGAGAGGATATTTTGTAATGATCTTCAGACAGGTTCAAGGCTACTGCAAAGCAGAAACAAATAATACATTTTCTATCTACCTAAAGGATAAGATAAGAATCTTAAGTTGTAGCAGTAATAATTCAGATTAGATATTAAGATAAACTTTTCAATTGTGAAAATTATTATTAATTATTAATTATTATTATTAATTATGGTAATAATAGTAATTAGCAATTAGTATTAATTATTATGGAGGTTGTAGAATATCAAACTTAGGATATTGTTAAGGATAAGCCAGTAAAGTAGCAGGAGAGGCCAGTGATACCACTGACACTTTCTTGGATATGGACAATCAACATACTCAAGTTCTTTAGAACTCTCTGTGTTCCTCCTGACTCATTTTCGTTTGTCATATCATTTTAAGGTTATATTGGTGCATTTTCCACTCCCAATATTCATTGCTGCAGAATGTCACTTGAGATAGTAGTTAAGAAAGTTTTCTCTACAAGAGAAAGTTGAGGCATTTCTGAGTTCATTTGCAGCAGTGGCACTTGCTTTAACTAAAAAGGTAGGGATTATCAATTTTAAACCAAGTAACTCACCATATGGGCTCTAGAAGATATTTCTCTAACCATAGCAGATGGCCTACTTAGGTCCATTATGGAGGGCTTTATCCCTTTCTCAAAAGCATCTGGCAGCGCTTGCTGTTAGCAACTGGATACTATATTAAACGGTATCAGGGTTTTATTCTTCTGTCACACTTTCTGTGTTGCTAAATGACGCACAGAAAGACTTCTCCAACAAAGTCAGAAAGTGAAAATATATATCCTTCAGAGAGGAAATGGTCATGTTTTTCCAAGTTGTGAAAGCATAACACTGAATGCTTGAAGAGTATAGAGTTTCCTGTATCATATTCAGCATTTATGCAGCTTTGAGACTATGAAAAAGCTAAAGCACTGTGCCAGTAAGAGTCTGTCTAGACAGCAAACCAGGACAGGATGGAAGATCTATTGCTAGTGGTGGCAGCTGTGGATTTTCCCAAGAGTAGGGTTAGTGAAGACATGTAGAAATCCCAGTCAAGAAAGAAGACGAAGCAAAGCACAGATCTTTGAAGGTAGAGAGAGACCTGCAGAGAGATGACAACAGCTAAGTGGCTGCTTATGGAATGAAAACACAGTCCCAGCTTGCTCTGCTGGAAGTCAGCTGACAAACCTAAGTGATTCAGTGTCTTAAAAACAAAAGCAGCAGGTGCAACTTGACTTTCAAGCTTTGCTCTGCTGTCCAGTATATATAGACATGAAATGTGGAGACTAATAAAGTGGCACATTGCATTTTAATGGCTAATTGAAACTAAATAAAATCCAAGTATAGACCTTCACCCTAAACACACACCAAATTAGTTGATTTTGTTGCTATTTTTAAGACTCTTGCATCTTTATATGACAAACTTAAATAAGGAGCTTATCTTCATATTTACTATTAGTCAGAACTTTCCAAAGGTTAGCAGCATGTAGTATTTCTAAGGAAGCATGTTTTCATTCAGGCTGCAGTAATCAAACGTCATGCATGGAAATCTGTGCAGATTCTGACCTATATCAGAGAGAGCAGAATACTCTGCTTTCATTCACATTGTTGATAACTTTTTGTTTTATTGTTCAAATATTGTTCAAAATTAAATCAGAATTAGGCCTGATGTTAATATTTTTCACACTTTTTTCTACTAGGCTGATCCAATAAAAGCAAAAAAATAAAAGCCCCAAACCAAAAGCCTAGCGTGCTCTCTCTTCTGATAATCAAAGAAATGGCAAACTTTAACAAAATCTTTTCACATTTATGAATATTCCTGTTTAACACTTTCTGAAAACAGTTAATACTGACAACAAATGTTAAAGGAAAATACTTATCAAGACTTCCAATAATTAATAACAGCTGAAACCTGAAATTCAAAAAATTGTAACGGTCCAACAAGCAGGTTCTTTGTCACCTAGGTTGTCCGTTAAGTAACAGTTACAGAGTAAATAGTGATATAATTCATTAGATTTTAAATCATTCAGTTAGTGAAAAATAAACCAAAGCTACTTGATAAGATTTCAGCTTTATTATTGATTTCCCTATTTCTTGCTGCAGAAAATCAAATATTCTGATTCACTGTGGAATGAGTGTAAAGTTTAAACTTCTCAGCAAACGTGAAGAAAAATGCTCTTTGTAATGCAACATTGCTTAAAAATCCAAAGCAATAACTTCTGTCACCAGGAGTCTGTAAGAAATAACATTTTAGGAAAGACTGAAAGAATGATTATACCGGAGAATTTGTTAAGGAACATAACCCAGGAACATTTTTGTATGTTTTTTTTGCCCACTGTTTCCACATCCAAATTCTTCATCTGAATTCCGAGTGAACAACTAGGACAAATTTTCTGTTAGTTAGAGTGTAAAGCATACTTACTGAAGAAGTTGGAAGCCTCATTGTTTGGAAATTTTCAGCAAAAAATAAGCTATAGCAGGAGCCCAGTGCTGGCCTCCAATACTTTTGTTTTTACTCGTCTTCCCACAAAGCCACCTTCTGCGCTTGCTATGCCTGAATCCTCCTTCTAGCTAGAACAGAATGGAGAAAGAAAAATCTGTACTAGGACAACTTATGATATTTCAAGATTTGCTTTTTAATGTCATATCCATCACACACTCAAAAAACAATAAGTGTGTGATGTGGTAGTTCACATAGTTCCGTCTAGTTTTATTACTAAAGGATACTGATCTCAAAAATACGCAATGTACTGTGACACTCAGTTTGTCTAGCTCCAAGGGTGTGTTTCGTCTCCACATTAAGATGTGTGGGATTCAACGTAGACTCCTACACATGGATGTGTAGTGGCATTTGCAATATTCTCCGATGTTAGAGCTGACCTCCAACTGTTCCAGAAAAATACAGGACAACCCTAGTTCTTTTGTTACTTCTATCAGCCCTGTACAGATGGTTTGGATGCCCTGGAGCACCTTAAATTGTACTATACACATATGTGCAGCAATGAATGAAACCCACAATGAGGCATTCATTTTGAGGTTAAGATACCTCAATGTAGGTGTTTATATGTGAACCAGGTGTCTAAGCTCGCACTGCGGTCTAAGGGCACCAGTCAATATAGTCGGAGAGGCCAGACCTCTATTCAGCTCACCCCAGATCAGCCTGGGCTGAACTCAGCCTCTGGTGTTTACCACTATAAAGTTATTACCTTAGAGTGGTTACCTGAATTCATTTTTTATTCAGAGGATATCAAGTCAATGAGTGCAGTCAACGGAGTCTAGAGACCAGTTTATCTTATCCTAAAGTAGTTGGCTATTTGATCAGAGGAATCAGACTTTAAATTCCGTTAGCTGTATTGACTAGAACTCCATTTACCAAAATGGGAACCCACACTCCTGTACTGGGTGTGCACGTCTAACCCTGTGGGCAGTTAAAGGTCAGTGGGAGGAATCTCACCTCTACTTTCTTGTCTGTGAATTGTGAGACCATTTCTCATTCAGATCAGTCTCTATAAAGCATGTTAACGCTGATTTCTTCACATTTGGTACCTGGTTCATCCATGATAGAGGTTTCAGTCATATACAACTGTTTTTTCTGAGGAAAGTTTGAAGTAAATAAATAGTTCTCAGTCAAGGATTTTGTCTTTGCCAAAGCATGCCACTTGTATTGTTCTATAGAACCTTATCTTTTTGGAGGCATCTAAGATGAATTATGGAATATATTAAAGACCAAGGAAACAGTATGTACGTGTTAGATTGTGAATCAGTGCACGGTTTCAGGAAAAACATATGCAAAGTTGTGTTGGACTTGTTAGAAATAAATATCCCCTGAATTCTGTTTTGCATACAGTGGGTCTTTAAAAGGAGATGTGTCTGGGGAAAGCTGCCTCCAAGCTACTGAAATTGGCTCTGAACATACAGCACATTATGATGAACTGGACAAAAGTGTGATTTAGCTATTACTCAACAGAAGGTTTTCATGATTTTCTTATGTTCTGAGGATGAACCACAGAACTGAGATCTGGGGGGTAAACTATATCTCTACATGACACGTAATCTGAGCTTCATGCTCTAGCTAAGTATTATAAGGACTTCCTCACCTGCCTGTATGTTGAAAGCAATTGATACTTATTTTTACTGGAGCTGACTTAGATTTTTTGTTACACCATCATGCAAAACTAACAATTTTCGACAATTGTATTCTTTGGTGTAAAATGTCAAATAGCAACTTAGGGAAATGTTGTACACAAATAGACAAGTGTCGCAGGACCCAGAATTCTGCATTTCACAGATAATGACAAAAACCCTTGGATGGGTAATACTGTAACAAATAAGCTGGAATGATTAGTGAGGTAGAATAAGAGACGTAATAAAAAAGACCTGTGTTTATTTTACGGAATTTCATAACTTGGTCTGTGAATTGATTTCTCTCTCTTTAAGAGCTAAATTTAGAGAGTAACAGAATGACCTTACCCTGGCTAATGCAAACTCACACATTCAGCCTCCTTATCCTTCTTCCTTCATCAATATGTCACTGAAGAAAAGCCCCTTCCCTACTTAAAACTTCCCTGATATACTTCTTGTTGTGATTGCCTAGTCAAAGCTACCTTTAATCAGAGCCTCTCCAGATAATGGCAAAGGAAGCAATGAATATATGTTTTAGGAACAATGTATCCTTCAAAATTTTTTCCTCTTTTAGTGTAAATCTCATGCCCATTTGAAAGAGAAGTATTGAAAATGGTCTCAGGACTTATCTACCTACTGTTCTTCCATCTATGACAAAAGGCTCCAGTGAAGTTCAGTTTTATTTAGCAGTATTTTGGCTGCCTAGGACCAAGCTATCTATAGACAGCTTGACGAAATGGGCAGTATATATATACTTTACAGGCACTTCTCTAGCAGGAAAAAAGTGTGTGCAATAGTGATAAGTTTTGTAGTGCTAAACCTGTTTAACCATGAATACTAAAAATGTTAGAATGAAAGTAATAATTAATTTATTTATTCCTTCTGTTCCTTAGGGTTGTTCCTTAGAGTTGTGATCAGTGGTGCAGTCTAGCTGGAGGCCTGTAGCTAGTGGTGTCCTCCAGGGGTCAGTCCTGGGTCCAGTCTTGTTCAGTGTATGCAATGATGACCTGGAGGAAGGGACAGAGTGCACCCTCAGCAAGTTTGCTGATGATACTAAACTGGGAGGAGTGGCTGACACACCAGAAGGCTGGGCTGCCCACTCAGAGGGACCTGGACAGCTGGAGATCTGGGCAGAGAGGAACATCCTGAAGTTCAACAAAGGCAAGTGCAGGGTCCTGCACCTAGGGAGGAAGAACCCCATGCAGCAGGACAGGCTGGGGGTTGACCTGCTGGAAAGCAGCTCTGCAGAGAAGGACCTGGGAGTGCTGGTGGACAGCAAGTTGAGCATGAGCCAGCAGTGTGCCCTTGTGGCCAAGAAGACCAATGGTCTCCCGGGGTGCATTAGGCAGAGTGTTGCCAGCAGGTGGAGGGAGGTGATCCTGCCCCTCTCCTCAGTCCTGGTGAGGCCTCACCTGGAGTCCTGTGTCCAGTTCTGGGCTCCCCAGTCCAAGAGAGACATGACATCAACTGGAGAGAGTCCAGCGGAGGGCTACCAAGATGATGAGAGGGCTGGAGCACCTCTCCTCTGAAGAAAGACTGCAAGAGCTGGGCCTGTTCAGCCTGGAGAAGAGAAGACTGAGAGGCGATCTCAAAAACGTGTATAAGTATCTGAAGGGGGAGTGTCAAGAGGATGAGGCCAGCCTCTTCTCCGTGGTGCCCAGCAACAGGACAAGAGGCAATGGGCACAAACTGAAACACAGGAAGTTCCATCTGAACCTGAGAAAAAACTTCTTCCCTGTGAGGGTGACAGAGCATTGGAAGAGGTTGCCCAGAGAGGTGGTGGAGTCTCCTTCGCTGGAGATATTCAAAAGCCGTCTGGATGTGATCCTGGGCAATATGCTCTAGGTGACCCTGCTTGAACAGGGAGGTTGGACTAGATGATCTCCAGAGGTCCCTTCCAACCTAAACGATTCTGTGATTCTGTGATTCTGTGACCATTAGTATGCTTTATATATAACTATATGTAAGTACACAGTACACGATCACTGCACAGACAGCTGGGTCAAGACAGGAGAAAGAAAGCTTCTGCACTGGGATGGCCATGACGTGCGGGGCGAGGGAGACAAAAGGAGTTTCTTAAACTGGAGTTGCCACCAACATTATCACAAAATTCCTACTTTAGTCTACCAGATTTTTTTCAACATAGATCATCTCTTTAGTTTATGTGTAACGCAGTGCTTAGGATTGCGAGGACTTAAGTAGATTTATGAGGTATTATTAAAATGAAAGCTGATTAAAACAAAGAGAAATTTGAGCCAGGCTATGCAGAAAAAAAATTCTGATACACAGAAAGCATATGTACTTGTTTACTTTGAAAATGTTATAACTCTTCTAAATAGAAGAAAAGTAATAATATTAGCAATTGAAGGGTCCTCTCTAGGCAGCAAAAACACAGCATATGAATGGCAGATTAAAATGACTTTATTCAGTTATTTTTTATGAAAATTGATTTTTCCTGTGTTCTCCTTTTTATCTAATTTAATATTTTGACCTATCCCTACCAATTATACAAGTATTTTTAATAGCCAATAACTACTTTAACCAACAATGGCAGGTATTTTGATCAAAGTAAAAGGTGAAATTAGCATTGCGCATATGACAAATCATTTTGTTCCTAAAGCTCTGGTCATTTTAAATAGCAGATCAAATTAGTACAGAATTACATGGAACCATGGTAACAAATTTCATCTGGAAAAAATTAAAATCTTTTATAGTCTTTATAACAGGGATCACTTTTCTCACAACTGAAATGTGTCAACTCTAGATCTGAAAACGTTAGAAGCATTATATGGAATGGGAATGAGTTATAATGGCTGAATGAACAATGACTCTCTGTTATAAGTGACAAGTTCACTCTTTCCCACAGCCATACCCCAACATGTCTAATATCTGTCTAGACAGCTAAAAAGAGCTTACAAGGGTGTAAAGATCCAAACTGGCATTACTGTCTCATGAGTTAAATAGCCTTCAGTGTCTGATTTATCTAGCTACACTTCATTATCATGTAATACAAGTGTCTTACTACATTACCCCATGCATCTGAATTGTCTTGGTAGTGGTCTCCTCTCTGCTAGACTATAGTGTCCTCAGTAACACAGATAAAGGAAAAAAAAGATACAAGTATTGTGAAACTGATCTGATGTCCTTTGGAGTCAGTGTGAATGGAAGTAGATCAGGCATTTTGACCTTAAGTCAGAAATATTACTATTGTATCTGGAGTTCTCCACTCTATATAAAGAAATTGATGATATTAAATGAATGGATGACACGAAACTGGTGATACCAAATTGGTGATGGAACAGCTCATCCGGGAGGTCGTCACTAAGCATATGGAAGATAAGAAGGTGATCAGGAGTAGTCAACGTGGATTCACCAAAGGGAAATCATGCTTGACCAATCTGATAGCCTTCTCTGATGGAATGACTGGCTGGGTAGATGAGGGGAGAGCAGTGGATGTTGTCTACCTGAACTTCGGCAAGATTTTTGACGTTGTCTCCCATCACAGCCTCATAGGTAAACTCAGGAAGCATGGGTTGGATGAGTGGACAGTGAGGTGGATTGAGAACTGGCTGGATGGCCGAGCTCCGAGGGTTGTGGTCTGTGGTGCAGAGTCTAGCTGGAGGCCTGTAGCTAGTGGTGTCCTCCAGGGGTCAGTCCTGGGTCCAGTCTTGTTCAGTGTATGCAATGATGACCTGGAGGAAGGGACAGAGTGCACCCTCAGCAAGTTTGCTGATGATACTAAACTGGGAGGAGTGGCTGACACACCAGAAGGCTGGGCTGCCCACTCAGAGGGACCTGGACAGCTGGAGATCTGGGCAGAGAGGAACCTCCTGAAGTTCAACAAAGGCAAGTGCAGGGTCCTGCACCTAGGGAGGAAGAACCCCATGCAGCAGGACAGGCTGGGGGTTGACCTGCTGGAAAGCAACTGTGCGGAGAAGGACCTGGGAGTGCTGGTGGACAGCAAGTTGAGCATGAGCCAGCAGTGTGCCCTTGTGGCCAAGAAGACCAATGGTCTCCTAGGGTGCATTAGGCAGAGTGTTGCCAGCAGGTGGAGGGAGGTGATCCTGCCCCTCTCCTCAGTCCTGGTGAGGCCTCACCTGGAGTCCTGTGTCCAGTTCTGGGCTCCCCAGTACAAGAGAGACATGACATCAACTGGAGAGAGTCCAGCGGAGGGCTACCAAGATGATTAGAGGGCTGGAGCACCTCTCCTCTGAAGAAAGACTGCAAGAGCTGGGCCTGTTCAGCCTGGAGAAGAGAAGACTGAGAGGCGATCTCAAAAACGTGTATAAGTATCTGAAGGGGGAGTGTCAAGAGGATGAGGCCAGCCTCTTCTCTGTGGTGCCCAGCGACAGGACAAGAAGCAACGAGTACAAAGTGAAACACAGGAAGTTCCGTCTGAACATGAGGAAAAGTTTCTTTCCTGTGAGGGTGATGGAGCACTCGAAGAGGTTGCCCAGAGAGGTTGTGGAGTCTCCATCCTTGGAGATATTCACAAGCCATCTGGATGTGATCCTGGACAATGTGCTTTAGAGGACCCTGCCTGAGCAAGGGAGTTTGGACTAGATGATCTCCAGATGTCCCTTCTGACCTCAACCATTCTCTGATTCTGTCATAGAGTAATGTTTTATTGCAGCAAAGCACATTATAAAAGTTAGAAGTTGTAAATAAATTAATAAAAGGTAGTAAGAACCAGTGAAAATTTGTGAAGTAACAAAATTGTATTCTCTATGCAGAAAATGCTAGTGTACCCATCGGAGGCAAACAATCTTCCTAAATATGCCCCAAAGAATATTCAGATATTCAAAAGCAAGTGAGCATAATAATGCAATGATAACTCAAAATTCAGCAAAAAAGGCTGTTCCTCAGCATCTGTCAGCTTTCTATAAAACTAAAATTAGGAGACATTTTTGGTCAAACTACTTTGCTTTAAACTTAAAGCTTTTCCATGGATAACTTTTGCATTTATTTCTAGCTTATGCCTCTTGCACTCATGCTGTAATATAAGCCAGAATTTAAAGAAATGGAATTCACAGCAACTGAAATAATACTAAAAAAACATGGTTTCTACAGTTTTGACCTGTCTGGATGGACTGAAGGGAGGGTGATGAAAACTGCAATCTTCATAAATCTCCTGCAGCTAAAGGTTTAAAACTCACACTGTTTCAGATTAGTGAGGACAGCAATATTTATTTGCTGCTGAATTCTAGCCAGCATGACTTTTCAGCAGGAAACACTTTATAAGACTTAAACTTATGACCACAGAAGTTGCAAACTAATACTTAAACTATGCATAGCAGGAGGGTTGGTATCTTAAAAAAAAAATAGAAGAAGAAAAAGATGAGTAAAATTGATGGCCCTCTCTTTCATCCTTCCAGAATCAGAAAGTTAGACATTTTTGCAAATATTCTGCAGTTCACAAAGTGGAAAGGACAGGAACTAAAGGCACCTTGCACATTGTTGTCCCAGCAAGTATAGGAGCAATCAGACAATATCACACTTCACGAGACCCGAAGTTTTCTAGTAGGATATCTATGTAAAATAGCAAGGAAAGCATGCGTCCAGGTGAGATCTTTCTTATTTGTTTATCTGTTTGTTTGTTTATTTTCTTCTGCAAAGAGGAGCCAGATGACGAGGTGTTAGAAGGAAACAGAGCAAAGCTCATCAGCAGAAGAAGCAGCCAGCAATAGCAGTGTCAGTCACAGTAAAGGACATAAGCACTGCACAGCACTTGCCACTAGACTTGTTTGTTTGAAAAAGCAGGTGTTACCATGCTGAGGCAGCTTTGCAAACCCAGAATTATGCTCAGTCTACTGTCCCTTCATGACCTGACATTTAGTTGCATGCCAGAGCTAATCTATGCTTCAAAAGAGGTGATATGATTGACCCAAATAATTATCAGCCTCTCTCAGGACTCCCATTTGCCTTTGAAAACACTTTAAGAAGTGTGGTTCAGGTTCAATGGTTATCCTGCTTAAAAGAGTATAAAATTTTCTTTCCATATCGAGTAGGCTTTGTAGCTGAATGTGATGCCTTAGTTGCCGCAGGCTCATGTCCATACGCACATCACCACTGACAAAGTGAGGGAGTGACAAATGACTCATTTCTAATGACTCACACAACCTTATGTTGTCACGGATTTCAATATTTTAATGATAAACTAGTAGCTGCTGGAAAGAAAGCATCAATTGAGCTCATCAATGAATTTTCAGAGTCACAGGAAAGGCATTTTTGTGTAGAAGAATAACACAGACTCCAGTTTTTTGGACTAAAAGGTTAACAGTCTGAATCTACTTATCTGCTATTGGCCTGCAACCACCATTTTAAAGTGAAACTTCATAATTTAGCTAGTTTGGCATTAGAAGAGGAACCTGCAAAGACCGAAAAGCATTAATACTACAATAGAAAACCTTTAATTCCTTTAAATCAATACTGATCCAGTAATTTAGGGCCAGAGATATTCCAGGTGGATATCTGCAGTCACTTGAAATTATGTTAACTGGTGATGTCAGTGGACTTTAAATGATGTAACTACAGAGTAAATGAATAGGAATTAGGAGTTTTTGAAGGGTACACTTTTTAATTTAAAAAAATAATAGCAATTTGTCAAAAGCTGAACACTTTAACAGTATTTTTAAAGGGTTAAAAAAGCAAACACTTCAATGGTCTCTGATTATAACCCTTTCCTTTTAATGCAGATAATATAATAAAAATTACAGTAAAATATTTCAATAGGCTGAAAGATCTGACCCTAAACCACTGGGGTTTCTTATTGTGAAAAATTTCAACAGAAAGTTATACTTTTAAAAAAGCATATGGTTTCACTCTGCATATGAAAAACAACTTCACATGACTCAGGAAATGCAAAATCCCGTTCAGATCTGTCTTATAAATGAATGAAGAGTGCAGGATACTGTCATTTGGATGACATATCCTCTAAATTTGGTGTGCTGGCCATCTTCCAAAATGCATAATTACATTCTGCTTACCTGATATCCTCCTGCTGTTTCTCTTATGAATGTATTCTTTTTTACATCTTGTTCCAAAATATTGTTAATGATGCTGTCTTCAGGACACTTCTTTTCTGAATCATTCAAGAATACAATTTGTATAGAATGTATGCCCTAGAACAACAAACAATAAGAGATAATCTTTGAAATATATAAATGACTAATTCTGTAGCAGCAGAACCTGTCTCTTTTTAAGTCTTTAGCAGTATGAAGAAAAAAAAAAAAGCGGAGCACCTGGCACATAAGAAAACTCTCTTTTTGGACAACCTCAAGATCAACGAAGAGCAGAAATGAAATCAAGAGGTTTTTTTTAGCTAATATAGCTAAGTTTGATATCAAAGAGGATATTGGACATTTACCTACCACAAAGAGAAGCATTTAACTCCTGTTTAAACTCTCTCTACTAAAGTCTCAAACATTTTTAATAGTAATGATACTATGTAATTGCCTAAATAAATAAAAATGCACTGCTTGTACAGATTAGCTCTCCCACCTAATTCCCAGCATTATTTTCATGGATTCTTAGTAAAATTCAAAGGCATAAAAGAAACCTTCTGCATGTATTATATCTATTTAAAGTCTGGAATTCTATTTCTCCACAAATACTCCCCTTGCTATCTCAAAGTGCTATTTCATTTCTAAAATTGTGGGTTGTGCTAGGTTCCCTGTACACATCCAGCCACCTCTTTGTAAACTAGAAATGCTGTTGAACTGCCTTTTCTCTTCATTTTCCAAGCAAAACATCCAATGTATATGTGCCCAGGTATCTTTGTTAGCAGACTTAGATATCTATTGTTTTAGGAGACAGAGGACTCTCATGCCATTCCATTACTTTCCAGGCAATGGGATTTCAATTGTTTATATTATCTCACAATTCAAATTGTAATAGAAAAAAGATTTATATTTTATTATTAAGATTTATAATTTAGACCTTTTGGTGAAGAGTCCCTTGCTAACTGCAAAAGGAAAATGCCCTGACATATGGAATATTAGAGAATAAAAATGTAGAAAGAAATAAACAGGCTATTCTCTAGGCAAAAGGAGTAGGCTGAGAGCTTCTGTAGAGAGTACATGATAGTGATACTTTAGCTGTAAGGATGGAGAACTGGAACAATGTACTTTCCCATCTTCTTCCCCTTCCCTTTTCCTTTCCCCTTTCCCTTCCCTTCCTTTCTTTCCTCGTTTTAGCAGATGTGGCTGTTAGACCTTACTAAGTGAGCTATCTACTACACTACAAAGACAAAGATTCTACTGTTGTTTTTAATAAATGTTAAATAAAAAATGTTTACATGATTCCTAAGAGTTGGCATATATCCTTAGGAAAGGTGCATTTCCTTTCACTAGGGATTTTAAAACTGGTATTTAATTTTCAGTTTCAGATTTATTTAGAGCAACATGTTCTCCAAATCTTTGGCATGCCTGGCTTTCATATGATAATCAGACCTGCCATATGTTTAAGAGATTTGCTTCTCACTTAACTGCTTTAACTTGCAGAAATAATCAGCATGACTCAAAGCCAAATTCAATAGCTTGATGAAAAGAACACTCACGAAGCAACTGTCCATCAGTTTTTCATACTGTGACAAAATGCTTTTCATTTTACTGCAATTATTTTGAGCAGTTGCTGTTGTGTGTTCACAAGATTCTATTTTAAACTTCATTTTGAGAATAGAGCTGAGTTAATTTCAATGAAATAACTATTCCATTTGTGTATACACTTTCATTATGGGTTCATGGGCATGATAACAAAACCTCAAGTTGCTATGAACTGAAATGCTAATTTAACACACTTTAAATAACACATATAGCCAAACTAGAAATAGTGCATTATCTGTCCCAAGTCACCATGCTACGCAGCTTAGATTTGTGTTGTAAATCAAAACCTACTGTAGATATGTTTTGCTGAATGAAAAACCTGATGAAGAATTGTTGATCAGATCAAATGAAGCTTCCTCATGTTCCTGCTTGACTATTAGTTCACACTTAAGCAGGAAAAAGAAAAGATGGATACAATTTTAGACATGATTTACATAAAATAATGCAGATATATAGTCTCATCATTTATAAGTCTAGATAATAGATAATCCATTTTAGGCAGGAAGGGTAAACATTGCATGCCTAATGCAAGACCTACTGAATTTTTAAAAACAGCACATTTAAGATTAAGACCTAAATGAACTGCACCTACTTGTAGATCACAGTATACAGTAAAACTGGTGATTTCTTCTAAACGGTAACTTCGTTTCTCATCCATTTTCATACAAACGGTATAGAGGAAGGCAGTAAAGATAAGTAATAAATATATTTCCATTAATCTCACAAATATATATAATCATTTTCATTATATTTGAGAATATTATGAAGTCTGAATATTGCTAATCAATTGTGATCATAAAATCCATTTACTGTTTTCCATCATTTATCTGGAAGTCAAAATACATTGTTTATTCATTAGCTATACAAAATTCTAGGCTATATCAAACTTGTCTATTTTTATCATATTTTTCAATTTATTTATATATATATACCTATTAAATAACACTTTAAGAAGAAAAATGGCCCAATTTTTGTGCAAAGCATCTTAGCACAAAATTATATGTCTATTATAGATTCAATATTAGCCGCAATATAGAAATACTGGATAAATCAACAGCGAAATAGAAAAATCGATGGTTATGAATGGCTTGAGTTTGGGGGTAAAAAAAGAACTAAATATATATATATATAACAAAACTATATATATATATATTTATATATATATACATATATATATAACAAAACTTATAACTGAATCGTAAGAAATGATTACTGAAATATTTTTCTCCAGAGACCTGATAATTTAATATCTGAACCACTTGTTTCTTTCATAAATGTTAAGGATTAAACTAAACTTTCATTTTTTCGTGTATAGCAATCAAGTAAGGCTTCACCATACATAAATGTTCTTTTCGTCTTTGAGTAAGCATTAGAATAAAAAGGCCTCAGTTGAACTATTTTCTAATTGTGCTGTCTTCTATCATTTTGAAGATGTCAGAAGCCAGCTAGAATTAGTTATATAGCATATTATATAGCATATTATATAGCACAATATATACAGCTACACAATACGTATGCAGCTTTGCTTTGCTTTGCTTATTTGGGTGCACTTTTAAACTAGAACTCTAGAGCATGCAAGAGTATAGGGAACTAATTAATCCAAGATTTGATCACAGTCAAGTGACTAAGAGTGACAAGAATATAATTATATTTAAATGTTAGAGGCTAGAAAAAGTCACAGAGGCATTAGACTTCAGAAAAGGAGGTACTGATAAAAGGAGACAGGTCCTAATATTAACATGACAGGTTGTTGTCCTGGAAGTAACACAAATGTTACTTAAGGAAATGATAATATCCTGGCAGGAGGAGGTAACGCAGTTACCTCACATCTACCTAGTTCAGGTTTTTTACACCTTCCTCTGAAGCTGCTGGTGTGGGTCACTTGGACAAGCACGTTATTGGACTGCATGAACCTAAAGCTTGATCTGCTGCAGCTTTTTCTCTGCTTCCATGCTCCTTATGGGGATCTCAGGGTATTATAGAATCAGAGAATGGTTGAGGTCAGAAGGGACATCTGGAGATCATCTAGTCCAAACTCCCTTGCTCAGGCAGGGTCCTCTAAAGCACATTGTCCAGGATCACATCCAGATGGCTTGTGAATATCTCCAAGGATGGAGACTCCACAACCTCTCTGGGCAACCTCTTCGAGTGCTCCATCACCCTCACAGGAAAGAAACTTTTCCTCATGTTCAGACGGAACTTCCTGTGTTTCACTTTGTACTCGTTGCTTCTTGTCCTGTCGCTGGGCACCACAGAGAAGAGGCTGGCCTCATCCTCTTGACACTCCCCCTTCAGATACTTATACACGTTTTTGAGATCGCCTCTCAGTCTTCTCTTCTCCAGGCTGAACAGGCCCAGCTCTTGCAGTCTTTCTTCAGAGGAGAGGCGCTCCAGCCCTCTCATCATCTTGGTAGCCCTCCGCTGGACTCTCTCCAGTTGATGTCATGTCTCTCTTGTACTGGGGAGCCCAGAACTGGACACAGGACTCCAGGTGAGGCCTCACCAGGACTGAGGAGAGGGGCAGGATCACCTCCCTCCACCTGCTGGCAACACTCTGCCTAATGCACCCTAGGAGACCATTGGTCTTCTTGGCCACAAGGGCACACTGCTGGCTCATGCTCAACTTGCTGTCCACCAGCACTCCCAGGTCCTTCTCCGCACAGTTGCTTTCCAGCAGGTCAACCCCCAGCCTGTCCTGCTGCATGGGGTTCTTCCTCCCTAGGTGCAGGACCCTGCACTTGCCTTTGTTGAACTTCAGGAGGTTCCTCTCTGCCCAGATCTCCAGCTGTCCAGGTCCCTCTGAGTGGGCAGCCCAGCCTTCTGGTGTGTCAGCCACTCCTCCCAGTTTAGTATCATCAGCAAACTTGCTGAGGGTGCACTCTGTCCCTTCCTCCAGGTCATCATTGCATACACTGAACAAGACTGGACCCAGGACTGACCCCTGGAGGACACCACTAGCTACAGGCCTCCAGCTAGACTCTGCACCACAGACCACAACCCTCGGAGCTCGGCCATCCAGCCAGTTCTCAATCCACCTCACTGTCCACTCATCCAACCCATGCTTCCTGAGTTTACCTATGAGGCTGTGATGGGAGACAACGTCAAAAATCTTGCCGAAGTTCAGGTAGACAACATCCACTGCTCTCCCCTCATCTACCCAGCCAGTCATTCCATCAGAGAAGGCTATCAGATTGGTCAAGCATGATTTCCCTTTGGTGAATCCACGTTGACTACTCCTGATCACCTTCTTATCTTCCATATGCTTAGTGACGACCTCCCGGATGAGCTGTTCCATCACCAATTTGGTATCACCAGTTTCGTGTCATCCATTCATTTAATATCATCAATTTCTTTATATAGAGTGGAGAACTCCAGATACAATAGTAATATTTCTGACTTAAGGTCAAAATGCCTGATCTACTTCCATTCACACTGACTCCAAAGGACATCAGATCAGTTTCACAATACTTGTATCTTTTTTTTCCTTTATCTGTGTTACTGAGGACACTATAGTCTAGCAGAGAGGAGACCACTACCAAGACAATTCAGATGCATGGGGTAATGTAGTAAGACACTTGTATTACATGATAATGAAGTGTAGCTAGATAAATCAGACACTGAAGGCTATTTAACTCATGAGACAGTAATGCCAGTTTGGATCTTTACACCCTTGTAAGCTCTTTTTAGCTGTCTAGACAGATATTAGACATGTTGGGGTATGGCTGTGGGAAAGAGTGAACTTGTCACTTATAACAGAGAGTCATTGTTCATTCAGCCATTATAACTCATTCCCATTCCATATAATGCTTCTAACGTTTTCAGATCTAGAGTTGACACATTTCAGTTGTGAGAAAAGTGATCCCTGTTATAAAGACTATAAAAGATTTTAATTTTTTCCAGATGAAATTTGTTACCATGGTTCCATGTAATTCTGTACTAATTTGATCTGCTATTTAAAATGACCAGAGCTTTAGGAACAAAATGATTTGTCATATGCGCAATGCTAATTTCACCTTTTACTTTGATCAAAATACCTGCCATTGTTGGTTAAAGTAGTTATTGGCTATTAAAAATACTTGTATAATTGGTAGGGATAGGTCAAAATATTAAATTAGATAAAAAGGAGAACACAGGAAAAATCAATTTTCATAAAAAATAACTGAATAAAGTCATTTTAATCTGCCATTCATATGCTGTGTTTTTGCTGCCTAGAGAGGACCCTTCAATTGCTAATATTATTACTTTTCTTCTATTTAGAAGAGTTATAACATTTTCAAAGTAAACAAGTACATATGCTTTCTGTGTATCAGAATTTTTTTTCTGCATAGCCTGGCTCAAATTTCTCTTTGTTTTAATCAGCTTTCATTTTAATAATACCTCATAAATCTACTTAAGTCCTCGCAATCCTAAGCACTGCGTTACACATAAACTAAAGAGATGATCTATGTTGAAAAAAATCTGGTAGACTAAAGTAGGAATTTTGTGATAATGTTGGTGGCAACTCCAGTTTAAGAAACTCCTTTTGTCTCCCTCGCCCCGCACGTCATGGCCATCCCAGTGCAGAAGCTTTCTTTCTCCTGTCTTGACCCAGCTGTCTGTGCAGTGATCGTGTACTGTGTACTTACATATAGTTATATATAAAGCATACTAATGGTCACAGAATCACAGAATCACAGAATCGTTTAGGTTGGAAGGGACCTCTGGAGATCATCTAGTCCAACCTCCCTGTTCAAGCAGGGTCACCTAGAGCATATTGCCCAGGATCACATCCAGACGGCTTTTGAATATCTCCAGCGAAGGAGACTCCACAACCTCTCTGGGCAACCTCTTCCAATGCTCTGTCACCCTCACAGGGAAGAAGTTTTTTCTCAGGTTCAGATGGAACTTCCTGCGGTTCAGTTTGTGCCCATTGCCTCTTGTCCTGTTGCTGGGCACCACGGAGAAGAGGCTGGCCTCATCCTCTTGACACTCCCCCTTCAGATACTTGTACACGTTGATGAGATCGCCTCTCAATCTTCTCTTCTCCAGGCTGAACAGGCCCAGCTCTTGCAGTCTTTTGATGTGGTCATCAAAACCACATTCAGAGCTGAGGTAAAATGTGCTAACATGAGGAAGGATTAATATAAACTCCTTGCAGGCAGGTTCACTGATGTGCCTGGGTAATAATGTGTATCATAAAGGTGTCAAACTGAAATGCTACTGCCTGGGTTCAAACGTTATGACTAAGAACTTTGGATTCCAAAGTTTGTTTGGTCCTTTCAGAAGGAAGCAACATTCACAAAATTTAAAGCTGGATGTTGGTTTGCATTTCTAATTGATAACAAATTTGTATGTTCAAATTATGAATTTGGTATAGGAGTTTTCTAATCCTTTTTGGTATGCAGATAGTACGGTATTTTTTTAATATCTTTCATTTTAGTCTTGCAAAAGAACTCAAAGGATTATATTTTCATTGTACCAATTACATTTTATTTAGTGGAGATTTAACAGATATAGATTGAAAAAGGTCCAAATCACTTCCATAAAAAAGTTAAAACTTAAACTTTTCCAGAATATGGGGGAAAAAAAATATTGCTATGTATACCAAAAGCAAAAAATAATGTTGAGACTGTGAATGGTGAGCTCATGATGTTATTATTAGAAAATTCTTCCCTCACAGTATGGACAAATCTTGCAAAATAATGTGTACTAATTTAATACATTAATGCAGGCATAATGTAGTTAAACTCAGTAAAAGGAGGGTCTCCGTATTATTGAATGTATAACTGATGCTCTATTAACACATTTACATGCATTTAGTTTTACTATGTAAAATCGTGCTTGTTTGAAATTACTTTTAGTCTCCAGCAGAGTTTTCCACTTCATAGCATTGTATGCCTAATTCCATTGGCAGTCCTCTGAAAAGAAAACGGAGATAGGACAGAAAATCAAATTTATTTATTTATTAACTCTGTAAGGTTGTAAATTCCATGGAAACTAGCAAGAGTTCGGCACTTGAATGCATTTATGAGCCTGATTCTAGAACAACGATGGCACTGCATTCTAGGTTCATGTTCCATGTTGCAGAACACACGGTTGAGTTTGGCACCTCAGTTGTTCATGTAGTGCACAGGGATGTTAAGTGCCTCAGAATGAGAACAACTAGTAGCTGATACATCGAGTAGGAAGCTGCTTAACGCCAGCTGAGGAACTTGCACTTTCCAACTGATTATGATAGTTTCCCTTGTCATTTGTAGCTGCCTTCTCAGATCTAGTACTAAAATCTATGATCACTTCTCATTCACATTTATCAAAAAGATTTGGGTTAACTTGAATACTTTCCGGCATAATTCTGATTCAACAGAGTTATGGGCTCAGTTATGCTGACAAACATGGTGGAACTAAAGTGAAGGACAGCCAAGAACCTGACATGTGGCTCCAGCCTAAGATAATTATAACGGTAATGGCTCCCTTCTGCCTAAAGCAGAACTGCGTTTTAAAAAACACGTTATACATTTATATATATATTTGCTTGAGGAACTCAGATGAGATATCCAGAAAAGACTGAGTTTTTGTATCTTAATGGGATTTAGAGTGAGATGGATGCTTAGCAGCATCTCAGTTCTACTGTAAAGCGGCCCAGTTCTTTCAATACTGAAGCACCACTGAGTATGTTTAGAACCAGCATTTCCTGGGAAAACTTCATGCATAAGGATACTCCATGCCTGTGTCTTGACTAATTTCAGCTCTAAAAAGCCCAAATCCTTTTGTAGTTCTGAGTCCATGCATCTACCTACAGCTTTACATGTATCACTTTACATAAAACACTTGAAAAATCTGACCTTGATTTCCTATGACGAAAACAAACCCTTTTGACAGAACAGGCAGAAATGTGAAGAGCCAGGATTAAGTGATGTCAGGTTTTTCTTTCATGCTAATAACTTGGTGCTTCTTTCCATTTACTGGGGTTAATTTAATTTATTTTCTTAATTTTCACTTTTCAGTGGATAAAAGTCATTCCACTGCATGCTATTTATGATAACTTCCAATTCCTTCTCCTGAGAAATTGAAGACAAAATAAATAAAGGTCATTATAAAAATGAAATTTGGCCTTTTTTCACTGGTATGAGGTTGCACCTTGAAAAAAGTTGATCATGAAAGAAGCAGTAGAGAACACATCTGAAATAGAAGAAGATGCTATAGAATCCAGAATACATTAAGTTTATTGTTAGGCCAGTGGGGCTAAGACTGGATGAATATTCCTGGGCAGTGGTTCAGTAATACAGTCCCTGAAAGGTTTGGGAGTCCATCACTGGAAAAGGGGAATTGGTAGAGATCTGGTGAGATTTTTAAATTTGTACGGCAATTCCTCATTACCTGGCTCAAAGTTTGTTACCTTTTATGACCGATGAGAACACTGACAACCTTTTTATCTCTGTTTTTGAAAAGACAAAAGGTTCACTTAGAATGGGTTATTATATTAAAGAACATAATTTTAATCTACCCAAAAGGCAGATCTAGTACTTAAGTTGTTCCTTCAGTTTCACTCACCCTTGCCTATATCTGAGTCTCCATTTGTCAAAATAGGCACGTGTGTGTTAGTGGCAGGGTAAGCTGGAGCCTGAGGCTATGACTGAGCATCTTCAGCAGCTTGACTTTTTCCTTTCGATAAGAGGCTACGTATTACAAAGAATAAAAAACCTAGTGCTACCTTAGCTCATCCTAAAGAGAGTGGATTTGCTGAAATGTTTGGATGTACTAAAAGCAGATGTATGGTCACCAAACAGACCAGTATATACACCCAATTACCTTTCAGTCTAACATCTTATGTAGCCGGGAAAGTATAGTCACAGGTGTGGATTGGGCAAACTTGCCTGGGACAACAGCGCTTATGCTGCTGACTTATGCCAAAGTCTATGTTACTACAGTATCACTTTTTTGGTATCCCCATCTACCTAAATCAAAGCTAGCTTCCACATAGACCTACCAAGGCTAAAATCCTCCATGTGTAGACACAACTTAAATGAGATAGCTTTCTGATTTAACTGGCATAAAAGTACAGACTAACTTTTAAAGAGGGAGGCAGAAATGGAGTCATACGTGTTCTGAATTTCTACCTAATTGCATTAAAGGATACAAAAATGTCTTGAACTTCTTTTTGTCTGATTTTTTCATTTTTTCCAACATCTTGCTCACTTAAATTAATATTCAGGACTTGAGAGTATTTTTGATACTTTGATAAAGGTATATTAATCAAAACTTGACAGCTAAAATCCCATTGCAATCTCCAAGCAACTTAGGTTTTGTTCCATTCTTGCACGTACAAGATTGCGTTTTAGGCAGTGATTTGAACGGCATTAGTCTGATATTTGTCATAAGAATATGGCAGTAACATCATCTGATTACTCAGTATACATTTGTGTTAACCTAACCATAACAATATTTCTTTTATAGGGGTAATATAAACATTTCAGGTTGGTGTGCTTGAACACACCTTTCCCAATCAAATGTACCAACATCACAGGAGCTGCTGAGAAGAAATTTTAGTTGTTTCAGATAAAACAACACTGATGTAATTCCTGACTCTGAGAAGGATATTCCTCCGCACCGAGCTAACACTCTGAGCTGGTATTAATTGCATATTGTATGGATAGAATTATTTTTTCTTGAGCATGCAGATTTGATTTTTTCCATTCTTGAATCAGGAGGGCAAAGGGCACCTGTTACCACCACCAAACAAGTCATGTGAATTCTTATGTGCAAGGACAGATGAGACGTACTCTCTATCACCTAGCACATCAAAGGGATCAACATCAAACAGCAATGGCCACAGTTCCATTGCAACAATTAAGATTTTTTGGGCATAAGTCCTTTGCTGCATTATGGCCTTGCAGCTTTGGAAAGAGAGTTTCTGCAACCTTATTCCTTCCTCATTGTCTAACATGCTCATTATTTTGCTTATACCCTTTCATTCTTGGTTTTACGCCATCTTTGCAGAATCCTCAGTACAGTTTATATAATACAATCTGGGGCAGGGGGACCTAAGACACTGGTTGCTGGAAAAAAATGCACTACTCAAAGCTTTCTGAAAAGGTATAACCACTCCACAGACTTACGGTTTTCTAGGAAAGCATGCGGCTGATGTTGAGAAAACGAGTGCCAGAGAAAGGGTTAAAAGTGTTGCATCCCATGCACCAGTACAGGCTGGGGGTTGACCTGTTGGAAAGTAGCTCTGCAGAGAAGGACCTGGGAGTGCTGGTGGACAACAAGTTAAACATGAGCCAGCAGTGTGCCCTTGTGGCCAAGAAGGCCAATGGTCTCCTGGGGTGCATTAGGCAGAGTGTTGCCAGCAGGTGGAGGGAGGTGATCCTGCCCCTCTCCTCAGTCCTGGGGAGGCCTCACCTGGAGTCCTGTGTCCAGTTCTGGACTCCCCTGTCCAAGAGAGACATGGCACTCCTGGAGAGAGTCCAGCGGAGGGCTACCAAGATGATTAGAGGGCTGGAGCATCTCTCCTCTGAAGAAAGATTGCAAGAGCTGGGCCTGTTCAGCCTGGAGAAGAGAAGATTGAGAGGCGATCTCATCAACGTGTACAAGTATCTGAAGGGGGAGTGTCAAGAGGATGAGGCCAGCCTCTTCTCCGTGGTGCCCAGCGACAGGACAAGAGGCAATGGGCACAAACTGAACCGCAGGAAGTTCCATCTGAACCTGAGAAAAAACTTCTTCCCTGTGAGGGTGACAGAGCATTGGAAGAGGTTGCCCAGAGAGGTTGTGGAGTCTCCTTCGCTGGAGATATTCAAAAGCCGTCTGGATGTGATCCTGGGCAATATGCTCTAGGTGACCCTGCTTGAACAGGGAGGTTGGACTAGATGATCTCCAGAGGTCCCTTCCAACCTAAACGATTCTGTGATTCTGTGATTAAGATTCCAGTTTTATTTACCTTTTTATCAGAGGGGAAGCCAAGAAAAGAAATGAAGAAACTAGAAAAGAAGAAAGAAAGAAAAGAAAATGTTTAGGTAAGTATGATAAAATCGTGCGAATCAAGAGCATGGTGTGACTGGTGACTCACAATTATTAAGAGGTAGATAAACTGCTATCTGGCATTCCTGACTTTGTAAACTTGAACACTTTCATACCTCCCCATCCCCAAAGGTGCCTTCCAGATGTCTTGATTGAAAATGTATTGAACAGAAGAAAATTTAAAGGGCAAGTCACCAAAAAAAAAAAATCCCTGAATTCATCTATAGTATTTTCATTATAAAGACTTGAACTGCTCAGTGTATAACCAAAAAATTGTAATGAAAAAATGCAAAAGCTTATTCTAAAGCCTTACATAAAAGTAATGTTTTTGTCCCATGAACCGTTTTCAGTCACAAAGATAAATGTACTTCAAGGCTGAATAAACGTGAAAGTGTTGTTTTGAGTAGATAATATTATAAGCTTGCATAGTGCAAAGTAATTAAAGGACATAATATCCCATTATACAAGATCAATATGCACTCGAGATCAGGGTAAGATCTATCTCTGAAATGATATAGCTTATACTGATTTCTTTCATATTCTCAGTATAGATCTGATGAGAAGATCCTTCACAGCTTCTTTGTGCCACCAGAGTGAAACTAAAATCAAGGCTGTTTGTGTGTCTACATAAACTGTTGCTATCAGGTCTCAGTCATAAATTTCTCAGTAATCAAATAGTGTTATTTATTTGAATGATCATTCTCAGCTCTATTTTAACAGTTTGCAACACATTGATTTTCCTACAACTATTCTTTCATGGAATGGAAAGTGCAAGAGACATGTAACTATAGCATATTATTTTCTTGGAAGAAACACTATGCAGTATTCTGATCAGTTAAATTCTGGTGGGGAAGTTTTGCCAATGATTTTGGATTGGCTTTACTCCAGTGAGATGCACTGGTTTCAGCAACTATTTGGATGACTAGAACTGAACTAAGACAGTGTGGTAAGCTATCAATGCAGCATTTACTAGAGAAAAGACAGCCAACAGAAAAGGCCAATCACATTTTTCTGACTCCATCAGAATTAGAAACTCCAGCATGACACCTGCAGACTTTCATTTACACATAGATCCAAGATTTGACTTCCACTTCATCCCAGACTAAATCTTTCCTCTCTCCCTGTTATCTGGAAGGAACAGAAACATTAGAAAGTGACCTATTTATAATGAGTCAATGGTAAGGGTTAGGGGCTGACCCTTGAAACCGCATTTCTCAGAACTGTCACTAGGCTTCCACACAGTACTGGAGGTGCACAGATACCGGGGGAAATTTTAACTTTTATTCAAGATGTGAAAAGGGAAGATTGAAAAATACTGAATAAAGTGGTTTCTACCTTGTGCTTAAACCATACTGGGATTTGTGAGATGGACAGAAGCTCTGGCACATACTTGAACTAAGGATCACTATGCAGATGTAACACACAGTTATAAAAGAGGCTGCCTCTTATTTTAAAGGACCAGTAGAGGAGAAGTTGTTTCTCTCATCTCCCTATGTGTCTGTGTTCAAAGGTTAGATGTTGATTTGAGAGAGCTGTTTGTAATCTGAATTTTCATATTAGCGATTCCATGTTACAGCCATGAGGCATTAAGCTGTTTTGAAGAGGGTCCTCCTCCATCCTTGTAGAAGGACTCCAGAATTACTGGGACAAAGTCGCTGGCTTGAGTGATTAATGCAGCTGTTGCAGAGAGGTGAAATAACTACATGCAAAATTTCACATAAAGTATATTCACATGCCTCTCAAAGGGAATAAAGTGTGTGGGAGTCACTGGGAGGAATGGTACTAAAACCCAAGCTGGAGAGTTAGGGCTCTCATTTCCTGGCAGAGAGAATCTTGAGTTCTTTTACACGAAACAATAGCTTCATGGGAAGGGAACAGGAGTAAGAGTGCTCCCTCTCTCATCTTTGTCTTTAGGGTGGTGATTAGGACGTTCCTGTGGGAGGTGAGACCCAGGGCTGCAGTACCTTGGACTCCCACATTGTTCCATTTAGAAATGAAAGGATCACAGGAACAGAGCCGCCTCCCCTTGTCTCTTAAAGAAAACAGTGACTCATGATCCATTTAGAAAGAAAGGCGATAGATGCCTACTATAATGAGAGGGCCTGGTGGATAGAAATGCTTCCCAGTAGCATTGAGTACCACACCACATCTGTCAAGCATGATAGGGTTTAACACAAACCCTGTTTCTTTGGGTTTCTCCATTACCTAGTTTAGGAAGCTCTCAATTTAGTAAACTGTTATCCATTTTTACATTTAACACAACCCATTCTGCATTACCTAATGTTCTCTAGGCTGATGGTAAACCCTGAACAATACATTCAAGGAATGTAGATTCCATTATGAAGACCAGGGACTTCTATGCCTTTTGGTATATGAAGCTGTAACCATTTAAATATTTTATTCTTATTATATTTTTTTTTCCTTTTACAAAGGAGCAATGAAAGCTTTTGAATTTAAAAAAAAATCGGTTTTAAAGTGAGCACCTCTTGTCTTTTTCTACCAAGAGTCACACATTTCTGTGATGCTACATAAGCAGTACTTATATTTTACACACTACCTGAGGCTTTCTTGTGATATTTCTGGAACTCTTGTTTTTTTGACTGGAATATAAGTCATAAAAGAAGCCTTTCCGATATTATTTTGACATGCTGACTGCCATCTAGAATCCTCAAAGCCGAAACAGCAATGTCAAAGAAGATGGACAGTTTAAGGTTCTTTTATTTTTTAAATCTCAGTAGGTTAAACTTGAATTTGGCTTGAGTTTCGGATAGATCTGGTTTTAGCTTATCCATACCAATTTGCCCATTTTGATGGGAAGACACAGCCACCCGTGAAAGAAGGAATAGCTTCTCAGTACTGACTTTAGCATTACGCTGATCTACACTAACTGAGAACCTGGTCCAAAGGTGAGCTTGCTCATTATACGACCTAATGTTATTTTAATTTTTTTATGTAAAAGTTTCTTAGTTATATTTTGTCTACATTTTGTTTATGTTTAAGGAGCTGACATCCAGCGCCTCTAGTACTACCTAATCACTAGAAAGTACTACAGACAGCAAAAGAAAAGATTTGTAATTTACCCCATGCCTCCTTGCACCTTAAATCTACAAGATAAAAATTACTAAATGTTGCAATGTCTACAGTTAATTAACATTAAAGAAGCATTTACACAGCTGAATCATTTAAGTGACTTAAGAAGTTAATGAAAGTGAAAACTTTTAAGAGCTCAAGTTTACAAAATAGAGGCAGGAGGGTGGTTTTCAAAAAATAAATCATACAAAATCTTGTATATTTCAAGACAACAGTCCCAAGTTCCCTCCACAGATGTTTCTCAGTGAAAGAAGAAAGTAAAGCTCATCAACTTGCTTTAGGAGTTCAGCCTTGCTGATTGGCAAAGATTTCAATCAAAGGATTTGTGTGTGTGTGTTGTCAAATAAATAAGATATACAGAGTAAGAGTAATGCACAGAGATAATTTATTACAATAGAAATTCAGATTCTGCTTACGTGGATGCATTGGAATCTAACTGGAAACAAAGAATGGTGTGAATATCACTTTATTTTCGGAAATTAATTGAGGAGGTTCTTCTCAACTTTTGCTAAATGGAGAGATAGGGACTTAGAACCACCCTCTCTGCTGGAATTCAAGTTATGCTGCTGCTCTGAATTGCCATTGGAAAAATGTGAATTTGTGTCTCAACTGTATTTCTACAGTGAACCAATTCAAGAGATCTCTCTGTTCACCAATATACATGACTAAGTGACTCTAGGAAAGTTTTGCTCCCAGGCTGAAAAGGCCTTGCCATCATATTTACTTTTCAATCTAAAATATTCATGTAGAGATCTCTGAACATTAGCCATTGTGTTTTTCCTTTCATCATGCTTTCACTTACTGCAATGTATATGTAAAAAATAATCATCATATATGCACCAAAAAAAGGAAATCAGTTTAACCCATTCTTAGACGTAAAAGAAATAACCTATCAAGAAATATTAAAAAAAAAAAGAATTTGTCTAAAAGTTTCCATTTTTTGTGCACTTAGTTCAGTATTAGCCAACATCTAATTACAGGATGCTAGATGTTAAGGTTAAAATTATTTTTTGTTGTAAAAATACAGGCAAAATGTTTTCTAATATGCTACAGCATGATTTTGTAGTCTCTACATTTAGAAATATTTCACTAAACTTTGGAGAATTAAACAAGAATTCAAAAAAAATAAATAATTCTGAATATATATTTGGCAAAGCACTGCTGGAATGTTACCACTTTTATCAAAAGTAATCAGAAAATAGAGTCATTAATTAAAAGCATTATTGCCTCCTTTGGATAGCTGAAGTTTCTACATTCCACTCGTTTTTGAGGACTTCCAATTTTCCTGTATCTACCTAGCTTCTCACTAATATTCTTTCCTCAGGCAAGATTTCCTCATTTCAGAAACTTCATTAGCAGAAGCAGGCTATCCAGGTGTAACTATCTTAAGACTACTTAAGTGCACATTTAGCATTTCTGCTAGTAGGGTCAGTTTGCTTTCTGAATGACTGTTCAGATCTGCTTTTTTATACTAACTGATTTACCCAGCCCCAATTACCACCTGCTCGGCATTCAGAATCACATCCCATATCTCACCGTCTGTATGGATGGTGTATGTCATCACTCCAGTCTAATAAACATCTGTGATCCTTGTTTCTCTTAATTCTTAGCAACTGTATAAACAGAAATGCAGAGGATAATCTAGGAGGGAAAAAATAATAAAGAGGGGAAATAAACCCTTTCACCTGTGAAACCTCAGTCTGTCCTGCTAGAAAGAAATAGGTTTAGTTTGGCTCCTATTCATTTCTTAACTTACATCCCAAAATTGTCATGTATAATTTGATCCAAATGGATTACTTTAGTTTCAGGAGGGGAAACACACAGCTCAACTAGCAGAAGAGTGAATCACCTGTAAGTTATTGAGAAGTTACACTCCTACTCTGGGTCAGGGTTAGGGTAATTAGCTGGTCAGCCCAAACTGTGATTTGCCTGAGGAGAAACAAATGAATTTGGTTTCCATGGTTTCAGCACAACATTTGTTGCATTTTTCCTGAATCCAACAACTCCTTCCTTACACATAACCAAAAAATAATAATTTGGCTACTGATAAAATAGTAATATTTCTTTCAAAGACAGCAGTGGGTGTCAGCAGTCAGCTCCATTCATTAATGTCTCTAATTGCTTGCTAGTCCACCACAGTTTTCACACTTTTCCAATTGACTTTGCAGACCAAATTAGCCATAACTAGATTATTATACATGCCTTTTATTTTTCAGTTCCCAATCATTTTCTCAGCAAAGACGGAAACCTGAGTTACTTGCTGTAGCACACCCTCCTTGACAGGCTAGCAAATAACCAAGTGCAAAACGATTTTGTACAGTAATTTGTACAATATTATGTACATCCTCACCTAAAAGTCTTAAGGTATTGATGGTTCTGTCTGCTATTGCTTCTATGATTACAGAGAGATTAACAATTGCTTTTTCTAGTTCAGCTACTCCCAGCCAGGGTAAGAGTCTAGAAGGGGAAGAAAGAAATAACACGGGCCTTGTCTTGTACAGGTGTACAACCCAGAAAGGTTAGTAGCATATCAGATTTATGTCCATGAGAGGATCCACCGCTCCGGTAATTCATACTTGGTCTCTGAGTTTACATAATTCTTGCAGTTGGGTTTTAAGACTGCTCGGCCTTTGTAGTTAGGCCCAGCAGCAATTTATCTCTCCCAAGATAAGAGATAAAAGATTGCTATTAACCAGCTTCTTTGTTTCCCAAACTGGAATATTTCCCTTCAAAGGAGCTTCAAATATATAGTTTTTCTCATTGATTTTTCTTTATGATCAAAACTTTTACTACATCTTGAAGCATTTTGCATCCCCTTCTGTTTTTTGTTTGTTTGTTTGTTTGTGTAATTAAAGATGATGACTTTTCACTTTAAAGGTCTTTACCTTACTTCAAAACGGTGCTCCTAGGGCTCTTATCTGCAAAGCCCAGTTTCCACCCTGAGTCCTCCTGTGCCTCAGTGTCAGGCAAGGTAGTTTTACTGGGGGGGGGGGGGGGGGGGGGGCAGATCGTTTCTCACGTGCTTGTGATTAGCCCCTGCAGCAGCACAACATGCAACAGAGCTATTGCCTCTCCAAGACCTTTGACTTCCACCCCTCAAACATTTAACTCCTCCATCTCCATTCACCATTCTGGTAAGCAGCTCTTTATCATTTCATTTTTTCCTACACTCACCCCATGAGTGATGGATGTTATTTTATTTCATAGGGTGATAGAATTAAGCTTTGTGCCTTTTTCCTCCCAAAGGTATGGTTATCAACACAACTGGGAGTTTTGATCTCCTCGCTTGAAAGGCAAAGTCAATCTATATGGGACAAGACAACCCTCTGCAATTTTTTAACTGGTTATCCAGTTTTCAGTGAGCAGATAGAGTTTGCTCATCAGTTGTAACACTTTGGGCACATGTACAGAAGGATGACTCCCCCACGCCCTCACACTGGGGCTCCATCCCCACTGTCTCAGGAACACACTCAGCTGCGCTGTCACGGAGTGGCAAGCAGGGCCCAGGGAATTCCCATTCCCTTCCCCTCACAACCCTCCGCTGCCCTTTCATTTAAACACCTTGCTTAGGTTCAAGCGTAATGGTTAAGTTCATGTGCACACCGGCTCTCCGATGAGGCCTTGCCAGTGCAGGAGACCGCAGCCATCATGCAGACCTGTGCACCTGCAGCCCCAGAAGTGAGTGTACACACTCACACACTCTCCTGCTGGAGGTACTACTTAATAGGATTAGGGCTTTTGTCCTATTTGGATTTTTTTTCCCACACACTCACTCACTCAAATTAGCTGTTGCCCTAGTTTCTGCCAGTATGCTTCAGTAATGACCTGCAATCTGGGTGCAACCTTTCACAGACATCCTGGGCTGAGGCTGCCCAGGGGGCCCTTTTGCTTTTTCATAACTGATGGTCTCATAATCTGGGATCCCAGGCTTTGCCTTTTCCTTTCTTATTTGGTTATTTACATTCCTCCACTCATCATACTCATTCCAAACTGCATCTGGATCTCTGCAATGGTTCTCCACCCACTGCAAGTCCCATTGTGGGTTTTTCCACCTCTCTGTCAGGAAGGGCGCAGCAAGCAGTTCCCAGGCCTCTTGAGCATTATGATCTTGGCAGGACAGCATGGCTAGTGTACTGGAATCTAGGTCTAACACCAAATATGTGATGTGCCAATAGGGGGGCGTGTGGGATTCCTTCGGATTCTAGGGTTAGCTGCACTGAACTTGAGAGATCATCATTTGTCAAGTGTGAGAATTTTTTAGAGAAGCAGTTATAACAAAGCTAAAAGTACAGTAAAGTGAGAAATAGAACAGAACTGGAATATATATATATATATATAAAATACATATATAGATATATATATTTATCAGAGTGCTACAGTTGACTCACAGGTGCATGGTATAATTACTGCTCTCCCCTTTTCCTTGAGGGCCACCACGCAGTTAACCTCAGAGGTGTCCTCGCTGATGGGTGAATCCACAGGCCAGCGGGTCTCAGTCCACAACATGCTGTGTGGCTTACTCTCCTGTATAGCCAGTCAGGACAGTGCCAGCCCCCCCCCCCCCCCCCCAACCCTGTTATACCAAAGCTGTATAGCTCTAGGCAACAGCAGTGCGCACATCCCCAGGTGACCTTTTGCTCAGCTCACAGCGCTGCTCAGTTGGAAACAATACGCCCTTTAACAGGTCGTTCTGTGAGGAACTGCTCCACAGCACCTAGATGTTGATGGTGCCAGTCTGCAGTGTCACTTCTCCTTTGTCTGGACTTGTCAGTCGTGGAGTTCTTGGAGGGTATGCCTCCAGGCTGCGCCAACCCCACAGTCTGGTGACTCCAGCTGTGTTGCACCTGGGGTTCCTTAACACTTCGGTAGCAACCGAGAGCAACACCTTCTTCCATGGGCTGCACCATCCGCAGTCTCACACTTGCCTGTGTGGTGCCTGTCAGAAGTACTTCTACTAAGACTGCCAAAAAAGTTCAGACTAGTGTTATTTGCATTTGTGCTTCCTTATTTAAAATCCTCTTTACACACATACATATTTACACAAGATATGAGAAAGCAGTAAGAATAACATTAAGGTTGGCCCTGCTTTGCCCTGGGGCTTGGTCCAAATGTCTTCCAGAGGCTTCTTCCACCCTGAATTATTCTATGCTGCTAAGATATTGACAGATGCTCTTGACTATTACTGCCTTGGCAATTCGGAGTTTTGAATCTCCAAATCAGGAGTAAATATTTCTACAACTTATCAGTATCCCAACCGTTTGTTCCTGTGTACTAAACATCTTTTGAGCATTAAAAATGGTAAAGGTTTTTCATGTTTTTAATGTTAGTGTTCTCATTAATACAATAAATATCTTGTGCTATTTATTGTACAATGACATATTAGGCTAAACTAATTCTAAGGGCCAGGAACTGGGGCCATTTAGGCTATGGCTCATATGGCACTTCTCTTGAGGGAGTCAGGCATTAAAGAATGAATATATAATCTCAAGTGACATATGGGTCTAATACTATCAATAAAGATGGACAAGGGAGAAAAAAAGGTTTTGAGTAACACAGATAAGATCATGCTGTCAGTCTAAGTGGGCCTAGCACAAAACTTGATTGATGCCGATTCAGTCCACAAGTTTTGCCTACATTTAAATGTGCAAAATAGAACCAAAATTTATCGAAGGAAGAAAATGACTTAGATCATGAAGGACAGAGGTTTTAAAAGTCCTGTAAAGAAGTGAAGAAGGCATGCTATTGGTAGGACTTGTAGACATTTAAACTAATGAATCTATAATAGAAATTAAAGGAGTTTTAGAAGCCTAGCATCATGGGAGTTTTGCTTTCCTCTCTGATGAACTTCACTGCTGGACCTTTAGTTCTGCCTTGGCAACCAGTTGTTTTCCACATTGCACCATGTGCAGCAGAGCAACTGTAAAGTGTTTGCTAGACATTTATTTTAAAAAAATCCACAAATAGCATTTGTGCATGAGGGGAAAATAATCTGTTCTGGGGAAAAAAAAGTTATTCAGACCTTCTGCACAGAAAGATTTCAATATTCCTATTGATCAGTCAGTATCCTCAAGCCAAGTCTAACCTTTCCAGATCATACCCTGTGGTTACCACTCAATTGGCTGTTTATTTGCACAGTTCACTTCATTAAGATATGGTACCATGAGCTACCTTGAACTTTTACAAAGCGAGGGCCCTGTATATCCGTTAGTCTACGTCTTTTTCAACTTGCATGGCATGTGTCTTGTTTCTGTTTGTTTTCTTTTAGTAAACAATTTGTTAATTTCTGTTTCACAATTTCCTGCCATAAATATATCACAGTGGCTTGGAGTAACATATAGGCAAAACTTCAGATTGAAATTGTTTGTTTTCTCTTGGGAAAAAACAACTTTTATATATCATGTGAACACACAAATGCATATATGCACACGCTATCAGCTACAGCCTGAGGCTTAGCATCAGCCAGCTCAGATTGCTCCAGGACAAATTTCCTGTGCTCCGTTCTTGTGTTGTTTAGTTGTTGCTAATTGGATGGTGAAATAAAATTTTCCTGGCCCTATTTGTAATCTTCAAATCATTCACAAAAGGCCTGTGAAACTGCTCAGCACATTTAGCTTTAACTACTTTAACACTGCTGCTAAGTTTGGAGGAAGCAACTTCCAATTTAAAAGCAAATGACCGAAAGCCAGTGTGCTTACATTGCTATTACCGAGCAAATTCAATACACATTTAGAGTGCAAGACAGCCCATTCAAGAACCTTTCAACTCATTGGCAAATTCTCATTAGATTGCATTTAGAACTCATCAACAAGCTATCCAATTTAAGGTTTAGTCCTTACTCGGTATGATAGGATGCAATAGGACAACGTGATCTTATTCAATAATATTTATGTACTACACAAAGTATACCAGGCACCTTAGAGATCAGTATAAATATGCAATTTTATGCCTACAGAATTTGTTATCACAGATATCCCATCTTATATGAAGATATCTTTCTTGTCCCCTCCACTTTTATAAGAAAGAAGGGAAGAGTTTAAGCTGTATCCCTTAGCTTGCCACAATGCTTTGAAATAGAGCAATTTTTTGATAACTGTATATGATGGCCACACTAAGACAGCACTTGGGTTATCTGGCAGAGAAATGTGACTGTCTTGCCTCACAAGATCATGGTTTATATATAACTAAGTAATTCCCTAATCAGATAAGTACTGTTCACTATGCTATATTTTCCAGGATTATGTTAAGACATAAAAAAAGGAAGGAAATGTCTGGACAGTAGCCACCAGAGGTGGCAGATGCAAGGCATCATGGAGTGTGCTTGGTATCTAAGCAAACAGCTTTTCTGTACATTTATGTCCCAATAGATTAATACAGTCTGAATGGTGCAACTCTATGGGGCAGGGAGTGAGAGATATGATGTACCCTCATGAGCCATCCAGGCATCCTATAATTAGCTAGTATCCTGCCATGTTCAGACATGAAGTGCTATCTGGCAGATTTGTCCTTCCTGACAATCCTTGTCTTGGTGTTTGGCCTGTCGTGTTGGTGCAGGGCCTCCCCTGGGGAAGCCGAGCGGGAGTCTTTGTGCTGGGCAGCTCTTTCCTCATTGCTGAGGACATGAGGCAAGCTTTGATTTTTGCCTAGGTTTGGGTAGCCTAGTCCTTCCCAAACCCCAAATCACCACAAGTCCTTCTCATGAAAGGACTAATTGAAAGGCATAATTTTACTGGCATGGTAACAAGAAAACACATACAAGTAACAGGTAAATATTTTTAAACGATTGTGCATTCTGCCTATACTACTGAATTTCTGGATAAAAAAGTGCATGACACAAGAGATCATTTAGCTTCCTCGAGAGAGGATGCTGGAAAGCCCTGGGAGGACCAGGTTGTTCCAGAGTTTCTCCTCCAGCAGTACAACTTCCCTTCTATAAAGTCTGATTGGTTTCCAGATCAAAACAATCAGGGCATTTGGACCCTAGGGTGTTGCTAGGGGCATTGTCAGAAACAAGGATAAAAACAGTTAATAGGAACGTATGCTCTTCCTGTCTTGATTTCTTTGGCATCTCCTGGGATCAGTCTTCAGATGCAAAACTAATACAAGAGGATAACAAAAGCTGTTCATGTTCAACCTTAATTTCAGTGGAATTTCACAGAGAGGGAAATAAGAGGATCCAGGGAGTTGTAGGCCAGTGGGCCTAACTTCAATACTTATTAAGATAGTGGAGCAAATTATTAAGCAATGAATTTATAAGCACCTGGAGTAGAATAAGATGACAAGAAACAGCCAACATGGATTGTCAAACACAAATCACATCAAGTCAATCTTATCTTTTTCTTTGAAAATGTAGTCGGCCTAGTGGATAAAGAGTATTAGCAGATGTTACATTTCTTCATGTTACAAAGATTTTTGATATCCTCCCATGTGACCCTGCTACAAATTAATGAGGAAAATATGATTTAATGGAGTAACAGTGGGGGAAAGGTACAAAGGATTTTGAAAAGTGTTTTCAGAGAGCTGTCAACAGTTGGACTAGAAGGACTTATTAAGTAGGGTGCTTCAGGGCATGTACTCAGTGTTCAGATCTATTCAATATTTTAATTAGGGATTTGGATGAAGAAATAGTAGGTAAACACAAAGAAATTGTGCAGGACACCAAATTCTGAGAAAATGCAGAGGGACTGAAGGTCAGGATCAGACTCCAGCATGAACGTGGGAAACTGGAGAAAAGATCTACTATAAATGAGATGATTTTCTGTAGAGAAAGCTCAATGTTTAGAAAAAAGGTAGAAGCTAAGTGCACAAATTAAAACTGGTGAATTACTGTGTGAGCTCTGCAGAAGCTCTGCAGGAAAGCAGTTGGGATATAGCAGGCATTGAGATAACCATGAAACAAATGTCATTTTGAAGTATTAGCATGGATCACATGTGAATACTGATATTAACTATAGATCACATAATACTGTGCCACTAATGCTAATTCTATTACTAATGCTAATTTCATGCACATGAAACACAGAAAATAGTTATTACTTTCTATTCAATACTAAAGAAACTTAATACTGGCTAACCTACCACAAGTTACCTATTGATAGACTGGATAGGCACACAGTTTTAGGCAGGCTAAAAAAACTGTCCTGACTGAGCATATAAAGCAGAAGACTAAACAGGAATATAAAAGTAGTCTTCTAATATATATGTTTTATGTAAGAAAAAAAGTACTAGAAATTAGACAAATTTAGATTATAGCTTAGCAATAATACGGTTTGAAAATGGTAACATACTGGAACAAACAGCCCATGACATTTTTAGAATCCTTGTCATTAAACAGCCTGGTTTTGGGGGCTTTTTTGGATTTCTATTTTTCATTAGAGTTTATGTATTCATTTTCAGTCATAGATTCATGGACTGGGTGTAGCAGGCCTTCACTCATAAAAAGAGTATATTCTAGATTATTTTTTCGAGTTGTCTTTCAGTTCTGTAGTTCTATTTAAAGAAAAAAGTGACTGTTCTCCTGTGGGTTTGTACCTTCAAAAATATAACTTTATTTCTTTTAAAGAACATAAAAAAACTATTCTGGAAGATAAGACATTTTCACTTTGCAATGTGCCCTCTTTCATTCAAAAACAGGAGATTTATGAAGGATATGTTCCTTTCTTTTTTAGTTTATTTATGAACTTGAGGCAGAGAAAAATACTTCTATATTACAAATCATTTGAAAATTCATCCATCACTTATAATTTTCAGTTCTTTCCCTCTCATTGTGCTCTTTAATAGACTATTAATTGTATGGCTTGAATTCTGAGAAGTCCTTAAATGTATGTTTAAATCCATTCATATTCACTGAAGAATAAAAGCTTGTTCTTAAAGACAAGCATATGAAACTAACACACATTTGTACATTTACACATATGCTTAAATGCTCTGCTGATGAAGGGTCTGGAACCTGTAAATAAATGCATGCAGAAGGTTTCTGTAACTGTTTCCTTATTTTATAGTTGTAATAGAAATCTTTCCTGGTATATCTCACCTTACTTGACCTCCCATTTTACCCGTCACCCAACCCACACTTACTCACTTCTATTGGATACAGAGGCTTCTTAACCATGAACAAGTTTCTTAGATTACAGCTGGCTATCAAAATACAGCTCCTGTGACTTTCTTTAGCCTGTCCAAATGGTCTATTGAGGACCACAAAATTCCTCAAAACTAGGCCCGCTGCTGTTCCTGCCCCAAGCGCATGAAGAACGCGTTCCCCAGAGAGCAGTGCACACCATGTCTTCAGGCACGCTCCTGCAGTGCTGGGTCAGGAGGCTTGAGACAGTCTGGCAGTTGTTGGTGATGTCAAAGGGTGGTGGGCAGGGAGAGAAGCACCATGTGTCGTGGCTTCCTGGGGTTCTGCTCTTTTACAATGCTTCCATCATAACCAAAGGACGCTGCCATTCATAACTGAGGATGTTCAAACAGAACTACCGTCTGGGTTTGTAGCTAAACGCATCTGACTCAAAAGTTTATTTTTAAGAAAGGATTAGAGTTAACGGGCTCTCCAATTTCTTTCCCAAGATATTTTTCCCAAGAAATCTGAGTTTGGCTCTTGTGTTGGCTTCAGATGTCTTTTCTAAACTGTGCAAGTAATTAGCAGTCTGCTTCAGCTGAGTTCGGGCTACGTTCTCTCCTTCCACACAGACTTTGGTCTAATGAGTAGAATATGCAGCTGAGTCCCCTGCCTTGCTTCAGCACTGCTCTTCCTGCAATTTACTTTCTCTCTCTTATACTGCAAATTCCCCCTGTGTAAAATGGGAATGATGTTTCTATTACATTTATAATTATTTGTTTTTATTCATAATTTTGTGCCATATACCAAGTATTTTGTAAACTGCAAATGTTTGGGTCAGAGACTTGCCATTGTTATTGTATGTTTGCATACAGATTAGCACAATAAGACTCTAATTTCAGCTGGGTTTCTAGGCACTGCAATAGAGCTAAAATAATAATGCTAATCATTAACAGAAATACATTTCTACCTTTCATTTCTTTGGAGGTGGGGACGTTATAGGTTAGAAGCACCTTCTAATCATCTTGTCAGATGCATAATATGTCTTCTGTACTGTTTGATTTAATCAGCATTACTAAGCTTGGTAAAAATCTCCTACTGCATATACCATGCTTGTACAAGCAAAGCCGTATGAAATATTAATAATTCTGCCTTAACCGATGAGAAAACCTTTAAGTTCGTGTTTCATTTCACTTTTGAAATTCAGTCTCATTGTTTTTAAGATTATGTCTTGGTCTAAATGTCTTTCAAGGAAGAAAGGTGTATTTTAGTCAAATTTTGATTGCTCTACTTTGAAACAGTAGTAGAGCACGATAAAACCTTTCATGTGCTGTAGAAGTTGGGTGGCTATTACCCTGTAGATCTCTCTTGTTCCTGCTTGCTAGTTGTATGGACTCAAATAGGCTGTAAACCGCCTTAGTGTAGGAAATTCAATTTCGTACATCCTCATGAGAGCCGTGTGAGAGTTAGAGAAAGACACATCTCCATTGCAAACTCATGCAGTAGCAAGGCAACATGTCAATTTAGATTTGGCTAGAGAGCTGTATGTGAGATGAACTTCCTTGTACTTCCTGTGCTGTTGTGCAAAGGTAGTACATATAGTAGTACATTACAAAATCTGAATTAGCTCTATAGATTTTTAAATTGCAGTACATGTTGAATATATAAAATAAATATATTCTTACATTTTCAAAACGTACACAGATGCCCCCAGAAAGGAATAAAGTCAGATTATAACATTGGCCCTGAGGGTTGGTATTTGTGTCAGATGCTCTAGATTCTTAAGAATCTCTGCTTTTACTTCAAAATAGAGCATTAGCAGCTGTAACAGTTGTAAATAAAAGCTTGAAAATAGAAGCAGCGAAGATTGCCTGATCATATGAGTTGAAAACTTCCCTTTTGCATCCAAACAATTTTAACTCCCAAATTCACTGCTTTGGAGTGCCCTATTGACATTATTGCAACAAAAGATACAGCTCAGAGCAATCTTAGCTTCCGTGATGAAGTACCGCCTCTAGTTACCCACACTTTTCTCTGGCGAGAAAGGAGTTCCTGATCCCACAGCACAGTGAAAAAGCAGTAAAGTAGTAATGTCTGACTACTTTTTAAGGAAGAGTATACTTATTCCACACCAATGGGATACTGAACTATAGTTCTTATAGTCTTAGATCAAGGCCCTGGGGTTTTTTTGGTCCGTTTTTGTTTTGTTTTTGTTTTTCTGTGATATGGTGTTCTTATGGCCCTATCTTAATTTGATTTCATTATGGGAAAATTTTACTAGTCTACTGGTGAGAATAGCCTGAAAAAAAGGAGGAAGATCCAGTTAGCTCTGTTGCTTTTTTTTTTTTTTTTTTAATAGTTAAAGTATTTTCCTCCTAGGTAGTTTATGCTTCCCTCAGTAATGCCACTGATTTACTCTCTCTTTCATTGGTAGAGTCAGTCTGATTGCCTTTGCTAATGAATCAAGAAAGGTTTTTTTTCTTTCAGGTAAAGATGGCATAGGCCTGATGGATTTGTTCAGCTTCCTCAAAATATAAGGGAAGCAAGGTTTTCTGTTTCTAGTGTCCCTGTTTCTTAGGGAGAAGTCAGAAATTGTCATTAATAATCTATAAGAATATTGTACCCAGTGTGAATAAATCCCAGATAACCAATTCTAGTAGGTAAAGGAATCCTAGCATTTTCACCAGTGGACCTTGAAAGCGGAAGAATAGAAGAGAATCAAAGTATTTATAAACTAGTATCTTCACTTCAGATCCTTTCACCTTTTGCATACCTATGAATGATAAGATAAAAAGACAGATGAGAATATATTTTGGGGCAGGCTGAAGACAACATTACCTCCATAATGTATTATATTATGGAAGTCTTATAAGTCAGCCCATTTAAAGGTCTGGAACATTGAATCAATACACTGAAATTATCTGATTCCTATTATTTCAATTACCTGTGTATTAAATTACCTATATATTTTACACAATCAGCTTTGTCTAGGAACTGTCCTTTGGAGCATGCCATCGCTACCATCCTGTCTATAAGTCTTTTCAGACCCTGTATTGGTGGTATGTGTAAGTTTCTTTTTATGAAGACTTCTCCCTCAAAAGGGAACTGCTTCAGAAATGCAACTGCTTCAGTGTTTCAGAGAAACAGCAAGAAAAATTGTCACACGTGGATCTTGAAAACCTTTGAATCCTGCAAGGTGCTGCCTGGCGAAATAGAAATCAGCTCCAGTAACTCAGCCAGCAGAGGGAACTCTTACACAGTACAAAGTCAGACCAGGAGTACATTGTAGTAGAACGAGGATGTAAATATGCGTGAGCATGTACATTGCAAAAATCTAAAGGTTTTTTTTTACTTCTTTGTAGATGGCAATTTAACCTTTCTATTTTCATCCAACTGCAATCTAACATAGTGAAAATATAACTATGCTAGATATCAGACAGCAACTTATTGCAGTTCAGAAGTCATCTTACATGGAAGCTGTGAACATTGAGGGGGAAGAAGAGAGAACATGTGTTGATATTCTTTTGATTAAAACCTGCAATTTGTGTTTGAGAGTGGAATTTCACTTTTATTCACTTCCTGAGAACATATTTCAGAGATTTTTAGTTTTTAGAAAGTGAGTGTTTCATTCTGAAACTTTAATTGCTGCGACTCTGTGACTTATTAAAAAAAAAAAAGATTTCCCCATTGTGAAGGACAAACTGTTCAAATATTGCAGAGTAAAGAGAGAACCAGGTATCCTTATATGGGCTCCTGAAGGCAGATTTACAGCAGCGCTTAGCATCTCCCCTGTAGGTACGTCCAGGAGGCATCTAGATTTCTGGAAGTGCTTTGAGCCCTTAAGTACTTATAAAAATATTTTCAGCAAACTACAGATATGCCACTTTCTCTCTGTTATCCTATTATATCTAGACCCACTGTTTGATCACAGTGATCAAACACTTCTTAGTCTAATGTTACATTTTCTGAACCATCAGCAGTCAAATAAGTGATGATATTCTTCACTGTCTAATCAACCCAAATATTTTTTCAGGACTCCTTCATCCAAAGTTTGGGAGAAAACTCAGATTTCACAGAAATAAAGACCCCTTTCTGTTTGTATCTGGTATTGATGTCAGCCCTGAGGATAACTATCAAGCTATACCTGTACCAAAGGCAGCTGTAAATGGACGAGTGCTTGCAATTAGAATCAGTGCCAGCTATGATTCTACATCTCATTCCTATCTGGTAAACCTAATGCAGCGTTTATTTTTTCTTTATCATGGAACTGGGTATAATTTCTCTTCGTCAGCTTTTCATCACTGCTGACCTTCTGCAGAAGAAACTGGTTTTGGTAGCCCAAACAAAGTATTTTTGTTGTTCTTTTGTCTAGTCTTTCCTATTTTCTTTTCCCTCAGTTTTGGCAGTCTCTCTTGGATCATTTTGTGACTGGCAATAGTGGCCTGTTTTCTGATGCTTTTGATTGTGTCACCACATTTTTTTGAGTCCTTTGTGGTGCCCTACTTCTGTCTTTGGAAATAGAACAAGAGAGAGATGCAATAGACTAGATTCTGTTTTCTCGTTACTGTAAATTCAGATTAACTTCTCTGAAAACACACATTCATCCAGTATTCAGTGAACAGATATTTTGTCTTAGCACTGACTCATTTCCTAAAGAAAGGCAGTATGTTCCCATACCAACCACTCACACTGTGATGGACACTTTGACATGTAAATAAGTGATCTTTTTTATCCCTCTCTTGTCACTCAATCACTAAGGCTGATAATTATCTTTTTCTATGTTTCCATGGAGTTCAGAAAGCTCTTCTCAGCAAAGGAAGTTGAAAACACAGCATGTAGGTCTCTCTTCACTTATTCATGATGTGTTTTGTGGTTTCAGAAACTATTCTTTATGAAACCTCCCTACTTCATATGTCTCTCATTTAGATTTCTTTGTTTCATATTTCCAGGGCTTGCAGTAGTAACGCTTAGGGCCTTTTGGCCTCGTGGTTGCAAAGGTACTACAAGTGACTTTGCCTTTGCAGCTGTTTTCTCAATGCTGCACCCATACTAATGATCTCTTCCAGGTAGGTACTGCCTATTAGCCTTCTAAATGCAGGTCTATAACTTCTATATACAAGCCACGCATCATTTAGCAGGACTGTATGGGCTTGTCAGATCTTGTCTGCTAGCCTAGGCATCTGTGATGACATGCATATCATTATGTCAATGAGAGTATTTTTAAGCCAAAGTTGAATAAATCCAAGTAGAGATCATTGCAAATAGCATTGAGGAAGGGAGGGTAAAAGGTGTCTAAATGTAATATTTTAATACTAATCACGTGGGTATACTCTTTTCACATCCATACAAAGAAGCAAAAGAGATGTTGTTGAAGCCAGTCTGGCAAAGTCACTTTTATCCTTCATGTGACATGTTTTTTTGTGCTCCTTACAGTAAAGCTGGCTAGGAAATAATAGAAATCACACCCTGTTCTCCCAGAAGCCCCACTCTAGCCCCAACAGATCAAAGTCTTTCTATTTCAGAACCAAAGCTTCTTTATATTAAATACCAAGAAAATATGTTTGGATAACATTAAGGGACTGACTTAAACCATAAACGTCAGGAAATTCAAAATTAAGGCTGGCACTCTGGTCTTAAATCATACAGTGAAGAAAGGCGGGATGGGGATGGGAAGCTGAACCCAGGCACAGCAGTGTGAGCTGAGTGTGGAAAGTGAGACCTCACTTGGCATCCTCTGACTCGGGTCACTGGAAACCTCAAGGGTTTTGTTAATGTTCATTACACTGCTACTTGCCTTTTTCCTGGCATATCGGGTAAATAAATATGTATTTTGGCAGTTTAAGAAAGTTTTTAGTATATGCCCATCAGAGATCAACTGTGCTTTTTGTAGCTATCATGTTCAGCTGGGGGAGAGAAACTGTGATGTGATTAGTCAGCTTTGTTTTTTTTTTTTTTTTTCTGAAATTCATGCTGCTCTTGGCCACGCTGGTATCAAGTGGTATCTACCCTGTCCTGAAAGCCAGCTTTAAACTTTTTTTAAATTGAAAACCCGTTTATACCCCTATAGATTTTCCTGTGGAACTTCAACAGGATGGAGCTTTTCTCTTCTTAAATTTCTGGGTAGACAGCTGTTAAAAAAAAGCTGAAAGCTTCCACTCTAAATGTGGCTTCATTTCAGTTGTAACTAAAGTGATTCCTACGTATAGGCATGTACTGTTTGTAAAATTCACAGTATGCGTGGCTGAGATTGTTCAGGATAAAAGACGAGTATTTATTCACCACGAGAAAAAAAAAATCACTTTTTTACAGAATTGAGAACAAAGTCTACTCATAAATTATATTTTTAAATAGATATTAATGTATCCTTGATATGAGACAATTAATCTATTTATAGCACAGAAAGCGGCTGCTCTGAAAAACCTGTTAGTGTTAGACCTTACTATCCTTATTTTGTAGTTTCTCTTTAAGATTTTCACATGTCTCGCCCGGTGTGCTGGTTCTGTATGATGTTTTTCAAAAACTAGAATTCCTATTATATTTATTAAAATCAGAAAGAATACAGTTTGTAATAACTTTAAATATGAAAACATTGAGTATATTTTCATTCAATATGTATGTATATCATAAACTGAACAAGACAAAAATAACAATGCATCTTCCTTTTCTTAGGTAAAATTATTTTGAATGGAAAATACTGAAATATAAACTGACAAAGTATCTGGTAGTTCTATGCTGTACTCTTCTGTTTATTCTTTGAGAGCTTAAAGAATCATTAAGTGGAAGTTGATGGGACACATCGTTTGGTCCATTCCTCTTTGGTCCATGGGGGATAGCAGCTGGGTGTCTGTAGGTGTTCTTGTAAAGGCACTTAGCTCTTATCATCAGTGTTGCCTTGTTCAGAAAGAGAAACTACTGAACAATTCCAGAAATACTCATTTACATTTTGAAATAAAATTTTCTTTGTATAAATTGCATTTTTGTATTTGTACTTATCCACATCATCCACAATGAGTTAGCCGGCAAGATGATCTTGGAAAAACTAATAGAAAGAAGTCAATGTGTTTGGAAACCGTGAACCATGAACAGGAACTATAACCATGAGCAAGTAGGAAAAGCATAAGCATATTTATAAAGGAGATCTCATTTAAGAGAAAATATATCCAAGTGCGGTACAAATATAGAACATATGAGGAGAGCATGATGGTGTGGAAAGGATGATAATTCTATAGTATGAAAATGTTTGAGATATATAAACATTTTCACTTTTCCAGTCTAGATGAGAAATTTATATCGATAATATTTTGCAAACTATAATTTGAAAAGAATTTTGAATGTTTTCCGGTTGATTTTTTTCAGCAGATTCAGAATGTTATTAATTTGGTTTCCATATAATTTGAATTGAAAAAGAACAATTACCTTATAATTCAAAGAAAAAAATGTTTAAAATATGAATCAAATCACAAAATTAGGCTCTTATTTCTATTTAAATATATAAAAATGAAGTATTTCTGCAATTTCTAAACTTATTTTAATTCTTTTTTCATTTTTTCTTTTTAATTAAAAAATAGTAACTCGTTCTTTATGTAGAATACGAATTCATTTTCAATGGAGTACCGAATGTGTAACGGTGAAGCAAAACTATGTCACACCATTCTGGCTACTGCTGCATGGAAAGTAAGGGTAGAATGTTGGTTCATACAAAACAGTAGTCAATATCCCACTGACTCTAAACAAACTTTTTGTGCAGTTTCCCTTCCACCCAATCAAAACTTTCTGAGTATAAAAATTTGTGTAATTGTATAATATGAGGTACAAATTTGAAATTCTATATAGGAATTAATTATAAGTTGTTCCAAATGCTGAAATCATTTGAAAGGAATCATTATTTTTCATTTGAGACCAGCAGTAACCAGGTTTACCTATTGATATACTGTTGCAAAAATAGTATAAATATTAGCTGCAGATCTTCTGAAAATTAGGAAAGCTTTCATGGAGGTGTAAATTACATAAAATGTAAAATACTTATAGTAAGATCTTTTAACTTTCCATCCACATGGGATTTTCCATTAGAGGATCTCGAAGTACTTACTGGAATTAATTAAATTTCACAACGTACCTGATGGTAACATGCACATATGATACTTCTTTTACCAGTGGATGGACTTCAGTGTAAAGAAATAAGTGCATCGCTGCAAAGCAATGAAGTGTCATGTAAACTTGTCCAAGATGGATACGTATAAACTAGTTAGGATGCCAAAAGCAGTCATGAGCTATAAGGCCAATTCACTTTAGCAGTGTGGTTGCTAACCATTTTTTTTTTTTTTTTAATTACACATTTGAATGGACTAGCTCTGATACAGTTCTGCAAAGTACTGCAAAGTACATTGTGCCAGGTAAACAAAGCATATGTGATTTTTTGGACTTCTGAATGGATTCCACAGCTGAGCTAGGGCAGGAATCAGAACTCCTGATTTCTCTCTGCTTTGGTCACAGTTTGGGGAATATAGACAGAAGCACACGTACAGTAGAGCATATTTGTATACAAAACCAAACATATAAGCAGTAGAATGATTGAGACTGCTCCAAATGAAGTCGAACTAGTTTAACGCTTACTCTAGTAAAATCATGCACCACAAAGGAGGTACAAATGTAAATCAAATATAGTTTTTTTCATAAGCTAAATATTCTATAGGATTATTTTGATGAAAAGTCAAATTTGCCTTATGTCAAAAACCAAATAATATAAATAGCCATAAGTTTATCCTGATTATGTTTCACTTAAATGTATATAACTTTTATTTACATTTTGGTGTGTGTCCAGATGCTGCTGTTACCACTGTGGAATCTATAGCTTAGAGGCATCCAGTGTAATTTTTTTTTCCTTTTTTTAAGTAGGTCAAAGATCTAGCGTAAATATGAGAAACCTGGGTGCTTAATTCCAGTCTGAGGCAACTCATACTGTACAAACATAAAACTCTTAAGATACAGATAATTGTGGAAATGCTGACAAACCTTTAACTGGCATTGAAAACAGGGATGCCGTAATCAGAGGGAATTAGGTTAACTACCTTTGATCCTTCCTTATTATGATTGGCTTCATCAACTTAAGACAACAATAAAGTGAAGCTACCAACATACATGCAATTGATCTTCACTGCTTTAACGTAATTAGTTCTTAATTCTCTCACTGGATCTGCTTAAATTTTGAGATCAATTCAAAGAGAAGCCTTAATTATTACAATATGCAGCTTACTGTGTGTTCTACAGAGTCTCAGCAGTGAACACCCACAGGTTCCCTCTCCATCTCTTCTCCCACTGCATTCAATTTCCAGCTTTCTAAAGTCCAAGCATGCAGTCTCAGCAGACCCACAAAGTAAGTTAATCGTTGTTTCACTATAGCACGCACACATCCTGGTCTTATCATTTGGCTGATTTATGTGAAACATATATTTTTCTCTTTCTTTCTCTGTTTTCCACTGTCCTGGTATATAAAGTTGGCAATGTCTTTGTAATAAATACTATATCTTCTTTTTCACTTCTTTATAATGGATTAGACCCCATGTGCTTTAGCATCACCCTGCTCAGAGCAACTTGTAGCGGGAACCAAGGACTAAGAGACCTAGAGAGCACATTATTAAGCAAATCTGTTTCAACTGAGAAATTCTGTTTAATAACTGTTTGCATCAGTGCATAGTGTAGCTCTGTATCTTAATAGTTAATACACAGAGAGACACCCATTCTTTAGCTGGGTTTTGTCAGGAAAGTAAAGACATATCCATTAAATTAAGTTAGCTACATTTTCTCTGTAATTAAGAGTATTGAATATTTACAGATATGCCCGTTTTATGCAGGTATTGGCTATTATTAGAGCACAAGAAAATGTATTTCTGGTTTTTTGGGGTGATAGAGAACTGAGAAACCCTGGTAGGCGCAGAAACTGAAACAAATGACAAAAGAAGATTAAATTAATACAAAATAGAAGATACAGAATATGTATAATACAAAATAGAGAAAATTTGACTCAAATATTTAGTCTAAACAAAAGGAAAGGTAGAATTATACAGTACTCTTACACTTCACAGTACCCTACCCTCCCCAAATATCAGAACAGGACAGCTACAATACAAGAAGTGACAAAACAGTCGAGTTAAGAATCTAGAATTGAAAGTTGGGAAGCCTGGCGGTCCCTGGACCCTGGTCACGATAGGAGCAGGGCTGTCCTGACGTCACACATTGCCCTTCCGACTGTCCCCCCAGTGGGATGTCACAAAACTGGGCAGGTTCCCAAAGACATATTTTGCAGAAGTTTGTTAAAAAATAATTTGTTTTTTACAGATTTTTACAGGTATTTTCTGCACAAAAATAACAAATTCTGTTTTTTCTTCTGTAACTTCCTGCCCAAATCCAGCTCTAAATAGACATGCAAAACTTGATTTCTACTGATTTCAAAGCTTTGAGATTTATCTTTGTTTTCTTTTTGTGGTGTCATATTCAGATAGAGATGTTTCTCTGAATTTTGCAAGGACCCAAGAATTACCAGAGATCCATATTTTCCCCTACCATACATCTAGCAGTGGCCAAGATGACACCCTTTAGCAGAAAACCACAAAGGCTGGCTATTAGCTATAACTATATTTAATCATGAAAATAGTCTAATATGTTTATTAATGTTAAGTCTGATTACTGAATCTAGTTAATATCCATCCTGGCAGCCAATCCAGTCTGGTACGTTCTTGACTTCTGTAGTTTTCCCTGTGATGAAGTAACAAATCGTAATCTCATTTTGAGTGAAAAATATTTCTTTTCACAGGTTGGATTTTTTTTTCCTTTTCATTTTATTGAGTGCCCTGCTGTTCTTGTAAGCTAGGCAATCACCCGAACTAGCTCTCTAAACCATGCAGCAGTTTCTCTTTTGCTATCTTCTTTTTGAGTTAAACTTCCAGTGTTCCATCTTCTAGACATAAGGGCATATATCAGTTAAGCTTTTGACATTCCTAATTATAATACAGCAGGACATATTACAAATTTGACATTCTCAGCTCCTAAATACTTCTAATAACCATGGAATTCACTTGTAAAAAGTAAAGGATAACACAGCAAGATATATGTCTTTTCTTTTGTTTACAAATACTGGCTACCATTTTGAAAATTATTTAACAGGAACATGTTTCACTGGAAATCATCAATAAGGAAATTTCCAAATGTAATTTTATTTACATCAATTTGAAATACATTATATCAAACTATCTTTAAGGTTGTCTACAATAATATACAGTGCAATCAGACTGTATTTACACTCATGACTATTGTAGAATTGCTGTGTTACTGCGTCAGCACTTAGAAATCCCAGTTCTAAAGCATTTCCATAATGTCAGTAAATAAAATGTCATATGGGTAAATACAATCTGTGGTTTAGACCAGTACTGCAGAAAGTTAATCTAGTTTTTCAGTAAGCCTTTTCTTCTTCAGTTTTCAGACGTCTCCCTCTGGATACCGTGAACTTGCCTTGGTGTGCTAATGAAGTATATGCATAGAATGAAACCAGACCCATGTGGAAACCTGTGAATTTTCCAGTTACTCACTTATGAATTATTTCATCTTATATACTTTCACTAATGCGCTGCAGGATTCCAGTTCTGTTTCAGAAGCAACAAAATATATGAAGTTCTAAATCAGTTCCTAAATTTAAAGAGAAGAAACCACAATTTAGCAATAACATAGGTGTTATAAGCATCTGGACTTTCAGATGAAAAAGGAGAATTTGAATAAGTTCTCCTGAGCATTAGTTTCTTTTGGATACTTCAGTGTAGAAAATGCATTGAATTGAATTCAAAGGATGATAAGCAGGCTTCATTGCTGGACCTGAGTATGTTTTGTGTTCACAGATTTCTACAACTCAGGAACACAGCAAGCAGACACCAAGCAAACTCACATGCGGCAGCAAACTAAGCTTTGTCAAAAAGCATAACCTATAAGAAAAAACAGTAGTAGTGGCAGAAAGCTAGATACTGTTCAGAATTGTTAAGGACCCTTCATAGTCAAGAGACAGAAATTTCTTTTTGCAAGTTTTTGTCATTCTCCAGTCTAAAATGACCTGATCCCTACATATGATAATTTTTACGACATATTAGTTCTGAAACCATGGCAAGGGGGCATATGTCTGAAATGCAGGAAGGAGGATCCTACTGCTCTTCTCTGAAGAGAAATAGTGATATTGGATCATCTACTTTTCTTTTTTTTACCCTCAACTCTAAATTCTAGCTACAACACATCTACTTTAACGTAACTGGTATGTGGTAATGGATGCAAATTCAAGTCAATGTAAAAGCTCGACTGGACTTTGGGTCAGGCTCCATGTTATGTTTGCTGTAAAGTTTATTAGCGTTGGATGAGCTGTTGATAATCAATCAGTAAGAAATTCATCCCATCCTTTTGTTTGCATCTTACTTCATGAGACCTAACATTGATTTGACTTGAATTTCTCATCAGACTATACTGGTCCAGTCTGATTGTGCATCGATTAGGAGGGTAAAACGGTGATTCCCAGAGCTGTGCTTTGCCCGCAGTACTACGTTATATATTGGTTACAGAATCTTTGCTGCTTGTTCATACAGCCAGAGTTCAAACATATTACCTATGCTCATGGGCAAATTCTGAACTTTAAATAGTCCCACTGGAACCTGCTTAAGTATCTCGGCTCAACCGGACCACTTTCCTTCACCTTCTTAAAATTAAAACAGCAAAGTGTGCTTGAAAGATTCTGAATTCAAGCCTCAAATAACAGGTCTCTCCGTTTAAAATGTAGCTTGTTCCTTCATCTTTCTTTTAAATTTTGCATCTTTTCCTGGTGGACCTTAATCTGCCGCTCTTTAATAAAAGATATAGAAGGAAGGGAGGGGCACCAGTTAAGACGCTGTTATCTCAGGAAAGGCAGATAATTTCTTCACTAATTGAATTAAGGATTATGGAGGGCAACCATTTCACTATAATCCAGATTTGCTTCTCTAATTAATAAAATATGCCTCTGATGTTGACCAGTTAAAATCATAATCTTAACTAATATTTGACCTTAAGGAAAGATTATTATTTTTAAAATATGGACAAATGTACTTTCAGCAGAGTTTATTCAGTAATATCAGTAACTATTGTTTTTTTCTTTAATATATATGACAATATTTTCTATAAAAGAAAGAAGATTACACTAGATGGTAGTATAAACCCTCATAAATGCCTAACTTTCTCATAGAGAGAGAGAGAGAGAGAGAGGGAATATAGTGAATAAAGGACACCACTTGATAAATAATGTGACATGAAAAATGCGAATCTAAGCTTTGATGCATACTTTATATTTGGATACGGGTGTATATGAGCAAGTTGAAAGTATGATTTTCTTAATTTTCTTTCATATGTTATAGTCATATCAGAGTGAGAAAAAAAACCTTCTCTTTGTATTTTTGTTCTACTTTTCTTTTATGTTTTGTGTCATTGTAAGATAGAAGTAGATTCTCAACCGAGCATGTTAGCACCCCAGTCCTCAAATACATTTTCAGTTGCCCATAAGGAGGTATCAGTTATAATCTAAAAAACAGCAATAGTATTAACAGTAGCAGTTACTACTCCTGCAGTAACCGTTAAAAGGAAAAGAGAACTCACTTCATTCTCTGCTAGTGTGTTGTCACACAATCTGCAGAAAACAGCAGAAATATTATTTGTGCATCTTTTGAAGTGACACTTCAATAGTGGGATAGCATAACTGGCAAAGTTGGAAGAATAATATAATCTCCTACACAGTCAACAGTCCTGTTTTCTGAGCATTTTATCAGTTTTTACAATCCATTGCCTGAGACGTAGTGCAGTTGCCATCAACCTTTATTGAGAAACAAGACTTGATCTTTGTCATATATTGTCATTTGCAAAGTAATTCTATTCTCTTCTTTAATTCTATTAATTCCAGTGAGCCTATACTCATATTTCTTAATTTTAGTATGTCAAGTTCAAAGATTTAAGTATAATACATTAAATAAGACCATAACTTCTTTTTTTGAAAACATAATGATGCAGCCTACTTGATGCACATTTCTTTCAGTGGCCACAGGAGTGGTCTTATAATGATGGGTTTCTACCCACATAATGTTAGAAATCCCAATTAAGTTTCTATTTAATTAACTCAGAAATATATGTTTAAAAATACATAGATCAGTTTAAATGAAAACACTACAGATTAGCACTGAATGTTGATACTTTAAATTCTCTTCATACATATTCAATTAAATGACATAAATTCAGCAAGTTCACAATATCCTTGCTTTCCAAAGGTCTCCAAAAATAAAAGACCTAATCCATTACATAATTGCTAGATTTTTAGGCCAGAATAATACTGAAGATGCTAACAGAATTGCACCTTTTTTATATTGAAGTTGTGATAGTTTAGGCCCAAAAAGTTAAAAAACCTATTAAACTTGTATCACAAAGAAAAAGGTTTAAACATATGAAGAAATAACCTTAATAAAACACCACTTTACACACACAAATATACATGCATGTGTGCGCACGCACCCACACAGCACCGAGGCCTCACACCCCACTTGGAAGCTTTCGAAGCCTTTCCTTGAAAATACACTGTCCTTTTCTATGAAGGAATGTGCAGAGTGACATTAGTAGTGAAATTAATAAAAGTACAATGGCCAGCAATAATACAAGAAAAAATATTTGCCAGGAAAAGAAAAAAACTATTCCAAAATGTAAATTAAAGGGAGGAGAAGAAAAGGAAAAATCTACTCACAAAATACATTTACTGGAAAACAGAGATTTAATTTCTCAGCCAGTATAAATCAGCACAGCTCCCCTGGCATGAACACAGTACTGCCAGTAAAGAACAGTTGCGAATCTGAACTAATAAAGAAAAAGATTGTTATGGAGGAAATGAAAGCATTACAACAATAAGTGATTCAGAAACACCCTTTATTTTACTGCATACACATCTGTGTATTTTTTAAATACATGAGTGTGTATCTGAAACCAGATGTAATGCTCAAATGCTGTATTTTTTATATTGGTATTTGGATAACTTTGAAGCATATGGTCCAGGTGCAGAACTATCAATGCTCTCAAAAATGTGGGAAGTATATGCAGAAGTGCGTACTTCTTCTCAGAGAAGGACAAAGGGAAATAGAAGTGCCCTAACAAGTATCCTATCTCTGCTCTGACAAAACAGATAAATCAAAACATGATCATACATCGGCAGAAATGGCACTGTCATATCATTTCCAACTGCTGCAAACGTGATCTGAATTTTGGACACAAAGCCACAGTAACCTTGCTATTCTGGCAGAATATATTATAATGCCTGTTATTTGTCTCAGTGTTCAGCAAGAAACTATGATAAGTTTTAAAGATTAGGGAGCTGAGGAGAGCACGAAATAAAGGTTTCCTACTGTGAAAGGGTTACCATTATCATTGCAGGAAAGAGAACTTGGATCAAATAGGCACACAGCTATTATGTGATTAATAAAGATAATGTCAGATTACACCTAGTCATTCTGGAATCAATTTTATTTATTTCTAGGATTTAATAAAGATCTAGCAAATGTCTGTTTCCCCAGGTTCATGCACACACACATACAAGTTAAGTATTAGATAATAAACAATGAAGATAGAAGCAACCTCTCAGGTAACTCAAGTACTACTTACACATTCTTACCTGGCCTGATTCCAGTTATTCCATTTACCCTAAAATCTCTCTTGTTAAATTACAAAGTAATGTTCTTTATTTTCTAAGCTAAAATATGCGTGCGCGCGCACACACACACACACACACACACACACACACACACACACACACACACACTTGTCCCCAACACTGTTTCTTTCTTACAACTATTAGGGTAGCTTTTCCGTTGCAGCTTAGCAGCATTTCTGGGTTGGTGGTAGTACCACTACATGTATTTGTGAATATATGTAGTTCTGTCCCCTGCAACTTTAGGGTTTAAGTATGTGTCTGTTAGGTAACAGGACTCTGAGGAAAGTAATAGTATTACTTACACAGGTAGGTTATATTGTGCTCTTATTTGCTCTCATACAAATTATTATTATTGGGATATTTATTGTTCCCTTCTTTTGTTTCAGTTCTGATCTGAAAGAAAAACTCCCAGGTCTGTCTGTCTTTTATATTAGACATTAATAATCCCAGGAGTAAGACAAGAATTGAGAATAGGTGCATCCCAGCTGTTTAGTCTAGTAGGCCCTACGTGTTGTGCTCAGCGCTTTGTCACTCTTTCTGGCACTTGGCTATGGCATTCTTGGATGCACATTAATTCAGAAGGCACAGAAGGAAGTGCAAAATATCCTTGTTCAGGCTAGTCTGTAGTTAGGCAGTTAAATTATCTATCTTCTTAAGAAGTGGAAGATGCGGATTTGAAACCCTTCGGGTTGAGGTGAAAATGAAAAGCAAGACTGCTGCTTGCAGAGTGAATATTTTATCTAATACGTTGTTAAGCAAGAGATGGGACATTATGGTTGTCATACACTGTGTTTGAATCAGGTTATAGATCTTCAGACACTTCTAGGGATATTAAATGGGTTTAAGTTAATCTCCAGATAACAATAAACAATTCTGCTTAAGCAGAAGCTAAATCAGTCAGTGTGTGTTCCTGGTATTTGGTCCTCAAGATCAGCATACCTTACAATGCAGGTCTTGTGAATGGATGTCTTGGTGTTGGGCAATTAAATTCCCTCTAAATTCTATTTTAGGAAACCTGAGTAGGAGTTCCGGATCTCATTTCCGATCACTGTTCCCTGCTCATCCACTGACCTGCTATGTAACTCCAAACAAGTCACTGGGTCATCTGCTATCTTTTGACATTGTCTAAAGACAGAGTTTCAAAGAAGCAAAAATGATTCACTGCTGTTGTTTGCGAAGTATCACGATGCTACTTCAATAAAAATCGTTGTTACTTTTTGTGGTTACCGATTGGAACATGATGTGCCACATCTGGTGAGGTGCTGCCAAAGCCATGCATACCTGTTGGCCAGTTGGACAGCAGTAAATGAAAGCGAGGTAAATCAGTCAGAAGAGTAAAGGAAAAAGATATTCACAGAAGATTTTCAAATTGTTTCCATTTTCATTTTGATCTGGCTCACACAAGTATGGAGTTCTGGCTCACTGGCTGCTGTTTGATCACTTGGACTGCAGCCAGTACATTCTTGTATATGCTTGAAGTTTTGCCTGTTTGCCAAATGTATCACTACAGCCTCTTAGACCTTGTACATATGCTAGGCTCAGCAACATGACCCAGCAATGTCTGTCATGGTTGATGGGGGCAATGTAAGTCCAGCACAGATTTTTTTAAGTTACTTATTTGTTATTTATTCTTTCTTTCTTTTCCTTTTTCTAATAGTCTTTTACAATATTTCTAATACAGTCTTTTACAATATATAGCTCAATGGAAACCTATGTCCACCTTGCAGCACCAGTTAAAAGGATAAGCATATGATGCAAGGCCGTAACTTTAAATAATAAAGGATACAATAACAATATTATAAACACGTTATACAAATCTGTGGTTCTTCGATATCCCGAATATGTTGCTCTCTATAGCTTTTATCTCTCTGAATGCAGTGGTAAGGCTGCTTATATTTGTCAAACTATTTGTTACGTTTCTGTCATCTCTGTTTATTATATACATATAATTAATAAAATAAATAAGAATAATCTTTTTTTTTTCTATGTGAAGGTAGTTATGGAAGAAAAAAATATTTTCAGTCTTAAAACAGGGCAGTGGAAGTGTTCAGCTATCCTATGAAGAAAGGGCATGACTAAGAAAAATACTAGCAGTGGCTACAAAAACAGATGTGAGCAAAGCTCAGATTCAGCTCTTTCTGAATTCCCTAAACCTCTACTTTTATTTGGCCAAAAATATCAAAGATCTAATGCAATCACTTAAGGCATAGTATTCTCTTATGTCATACTAAAAGCACAGCTGTTTTTTGCATTTGTGCACCTGTAGTCCAAGCTGCAAAACACTTCAAACACAGGGAAAGAAGATAAGCCCTGCCCTAATTAACTTGTATTTTATGCACAAAACCAGTGGTAAAAGGTGAATAATTGAAAAACCAATGAGACGATATTAGCTAACTCAAGATGCGAAGGAAACGTTGCACCAGCAGTCAAACTGATATCATTTTTTTCAGAGGTATGATGATTAAATATTTTAAGGAGAATTATGAAATATGGTTACAGGTGGCTACTTTGAAAATATTTCTGAGAAACTCCTCCCATGTGCGAGCAGAAGCATGAAGCTTATTTGAAAATATAACACATAGTGGTGCATCCATCCGAGGTGTGAGCTGACATTTTATCATAAATAAGGTATGAGAGGTTGGATTTTTCAAGGTTGTGAAGAGCCTTGAAAATGAAGGGAAATGGATTGTGCTTGATGGTAAAGAGATGAAGTAGCTGGTGGAAGAATTTAGAAAGAGAGGGGAAAAAGCAATGAAGAAAAAATAGTGGATGAATATGAGTGTATCAGCATTGGCTCTCAGATTAGAGAGAAGAAAACACTGCAGTAACTGAAAAGCTAGCAGATGAAATTCTAGACAAGAGTTTTAGCTGTGTAATTTGTAAGAAACTGCACCTTAACCAGCTGTAAAAAAAAACGGCTATGAGGAGCCAGAGTGAAATTAAAGGCAAAAAATGGCACTTAAGAAGCAAGCTGCTTTCATGGGGAAAGGACATTAGAGTAAGAATTCTGCTTTAGAACCTGCGCTGGTGCTATTACCATGAGATGATGTTAATGGCAAGCTTTTCATTTGTCAGAGAAGAAAGTTGTACTGAAGGCATCAGCATGAAAAGGATCATCTGACTTTGTACATTGTGCGTGTGTATTACATTTTCTGTAGAAAACAGGCCTACAAAAACAGAAGGAAATCAAGGACAAAGACATATGGAGTAAGTAACTAAAAATAAAGGGTGGGAGGAAAGAAAAGGATATTTCTTATCTTTTGAAAGAGCAGGAAAGGATAGGGTCAAGAAAACAAAGCACAGAAGTTTTCAGGAAGAGCTTGGCTGACAGCACTGAAATCAGCTGACCAATCAAGGAATGTAAAATTTGCCTAATTATACAGAATTTGACTAGGAAGGGTTCAAAATGTACTAAACAATTGTCTCATGTCAGTGTTGACAAGTGATTAGATTGCTTTACCCCTTCTTAAATTCTGTTTTCCTTTGTGTTTTTAGTAATTCAACTTGCATGCATAACTACAATGGAAAAACAGTTGTCACATATAGTATGTAGTAGACTTTTTTCATGTTCTCCTTTGGGTCAGTTCTCCATTTATGACTTGCTTTCTCTTTCAAAGATGCTTAATTATCGAACACATAATATATTCAGAACCTTCTTTACCTCAATTTTTTTTTGCTACTTTTACTATGTATTTGAAAATGGTGGATTGGACGCAGGTCTCCTGATTCCAGCAAAAGAATTTCTAGCAGATTACAGAAAGTGGTTCAGGATAAAGCAAGAGTTCACATTTTGAACTCGTAAAATAATAAAAAATAACATAAAAGAGAAGCAGGAGGAAGATTGTCTATAGCAGCCCCACTACAGACTCTACCAGTACCTCTTTCAGCTATTGTTTAAGCACACAAGATTTTTACCCTTAGAAAAGGCTCTGGTTAGGCCTATAAAACTAGCTAATCAACTAATCATCAAAACTATATAAAACACAAAAGAAAGAGCACTTTAGGGCCCATCAGACCTCTTAGGAAATTACACCCTTTCGGACAGCCAGACTCCTTAGAAAACTATGCTGTTTTGGATATATCAAACAGTTGTTATTTCATGTGAACATACAGTCAGAAATCTTTAGAAACAGAAATAGGGTTTTGGTATACTGATAAAATACTGGAAATAAATAGATGCTTAGGTAATAGCAGATTCTAGCTTTGTTTTGCATTAACAGCATTTAGGGGTGAAGGCGCAGATTTCTGAAAATTTTAGGTGTCTAGAATGTATGTCCACTAGAATTTGTGGTAGGATTTACCACCTTAACTTCAATGAGAGTCTGGCACTCAGACTACTAAAATGCTTTTATAAATCTCATTTGACACAACTTCTATTCTTTTAGCCACTTAAATACCTTTGTAAATCTGGCCCAAGGTGTTTTTCATTACATACAGATCTTGGCGCTGCCATCTTTGTCATCTCAAAATCAAAATACTGTAGGATTTCATGCATCTTTCATTTCTGTATTTCAACACCATTTAAATATAGCCGTTAGTTCAGAACGTACACACTCATTTGTTATTTTAATACTTCTTGCCGGAAATACCTTATTCTTTGTTGCTGCACCTGTTGCCTTTTAATTTCCAGGTGAAACTGAACATGTGGGTTTTGAACATTTGAGTCCTACAGGACTTGGAGTCTAGCCATCTCAGACATTGCATCAGTAAGGACTGTGGTTTTAATTTTGCCTCATCCTTTAATTGTTTCCTTGGATCCAGGAAGTGTACTGTAGAATGGCCAGAACTGGTCTCAAACAGTTGTATGTTCTACTATATGTCTTCTTTTTTTTTTTCTTTTTTCTTTTCTTTTTTTTTTTTTTTGAAACAGCTTGGAAAATTGCAGTTATCAACATTTTTCCATGTTCAGCACGTCAATGTACCTTTGAGCAGTCTAAACTATCCTTCAACGACTTCTCTTCTGTGGCACTGAGAAGTATAAATAATCAGTGTTAAAAAGTGACTACAAGTGCGCTTCCCAAACAACAGCTGCTCTCATTTCAGCTAAAGTTAATTCACGAACAGACTATCATGTTAAACTCTAGAACAGAAATTGCACTTCATAAGAAAAAAAGCTTAACTGACTAATTGCAGCTTAACACTTACTGGATGCCAATTCTATTAAACAGTTTCAGTGACTCTGGTATCCTGTAGCTGAACAGGAGCAGAATATATCAGCCCAGGTAACATCTATTAAGGTGATAATGTCATGTGGCTTTCTAGAGAGCCAGTACAAGGAATATTGGATGTAGGCAGGGGACTGGGCTTCACTGCCTAGTAAAGATATGAAATGTACTATATTGGAGTGGAGTCTTACATGGGAGGCACAGAACATTTGCAAGAACATAAAATACTGCATTAAATTGAGATAAAGGACCCTAGGTAAACTTCTAGGTGAATTGAAAGCAGCATAAAAATAAAATCATTTGAACTATTTAAGATAAAAAAATTGGTTTCAGGGTATGCAAAAAAATATGATCATTTTGTCCCCATTTCCAGAGTTTCTTTGATTATTTAAGATTATTATTTTTGATGTGTTAAATGCTTTATCAGGCTTTGAAAACACTCCGAAAAACTATCCTTTTTCTGCATATGTGCCTTCTTAGCTCCCTCTTTATCCAACCTTATACTCCAGTGAGTCTTTGACATTTTACTTTGCACAACAGACTTCTGCAGCTATAGGTATCAGGAGATGCTGTTCTAGACTATTGGCTTACCAGAGCTCTCTGTGTTCAGGTTTCATCTGTGATCATATCTTATCTCCACAGGTTTTGTTTTCATTTTGTCTGTATTAGTGGCAGCATACTGGGCAGATTGTGTTGGAATGGTTGTGGAACAGAAACAGTGCGAGATTTCTTGTCAATCAGCAATTTTTTTTTCAAAAATATTATTATTTTCTAAACATTTTTTCCAATTCACAGTGGCAGCTAATACAAATGGAAATACTATACTAGAGAAACAATCCAGCTGCAAACATCTTTTAAAGGGAGATTGTAAAGGTGAGTTATTTGAACAAATAGTTAAATAACAGGGCTCAAGTATGTCAAATTAAATTTGACATTAATTTCCAAATTAAACAAAAATTGGGACATGAAGTTTTAGCATTTTGGGTTTTGGGAGATAAAAAGATTTGGGACAAATAAGTTGAAATCTTCACTACTGGATAGGATTCTTTGTCAAGCATTACTATAGAACAGATTGGAGAAAAAGGGTACAATAATCCTTCTCTGTATGACCTCTCATTCTGCAGTATTATGCTCTTAGGGTTACTCTTTAGAGTACTAGTGGTGTGTTAGTATCACCAAAAATTGCAAACAGGAAGAACAATCGCCTTTTAGTACAGATGGAATACTTCCTCCAGTTCAACTGTATGGATCATTACAGGTAGGATGCATTTGTGACTATTTCTCACGCTTCATTCTTTTTGGAGACCTTTGGAACAGTGCTCTCACACTCTGATGAACTCTAATTTCTCCTTCTTGTGCCCTCTCCTGTATCCTAAATACCCATGTGGAGGTAATCACTGTCTTGATTAGAAACCAAGATAAGAAAATATGTATGCATAACTGTGGAACCAGTGTCAGGTACAATTAAGCACACCATAAATAGGCATCTCAGTTAAAATTTCTCGATTGTACTTGTTATTTGAAAATTACTTTCCTGAAATAGCCTTTAAAGAGCTAGTTTCCATAGTTACTTCATGTTCCATTATTAAAATCCAACCCAAATGAATTCACTGCATGTGTGTGTATATATATATATATAAATATATGTAATACTTGTGAAATACCATGTTAATTTCTTTGACATTTTGAAGTCTGCACAACCTGTCCTAAGCAGAAGCATTTTGTTAATGTGAGTACAGAATCAGACATAGATGAAGGCTTAATTCACCGCTATGTTAGTGCAAGTCGAAGTTAGTACAACTGCACTGAAATAATTGTTTAAGCAACAGATTAAAAAGAAAAAAACAAAAAAAACTAACTGCACACAAAGAAAATTCTGTAGAATTAAGGATATATTCAATCTTTTCTTCCCAAGATCAATATTTTTTTTAAATTTCATTTTTTAACCTTTCTTATCGTTATTTTTTTCTGTAAGTAGATCTATAGCAGACAATTTATTTTCAAGTTTAAATAGGAATTTTAGCCAACTTCAATATTCTGTAAAACATGACCACAGATACCAATGGGCATATCTGTACTCTAAACTCCCTGCTGCATTGGCTTAACAGTGATCAAAGTGATTATTGTAATTCTTTGGTTTACAGTGGCAGAACGAAACTGTAAAGATCAGGTATTGATGCTGTGGATGCTGCATGTGTCCTTATACAGAAAAAGAGGCTATTACTGACAAAAGATAGTAAGGTCAAAAGAAGCCTGAATTTTTTCCTACTGGAAACAGTGAGCTAACAATGCCAGTGACTCACCAGCATTTGAAACTAAGACACCTAGAGGAGGCGAAGTAAATGCCTGGTGCTCCAAATTTTCCATTACAGCCTTGATTCCCTAAGCGTCTTGCTTCGTGATAGTTCTTTCATCAACACCCAGTCCTATGCTTTTACCTCTAATCATTATTTTACTGTAACTATTCACTGACTTGATACTCTGGAACATCCTGAATCAGGTAGCAGTGCATATTTCCCTGCAATATTTTAACACGATGAATTACCAACTATTACATGACAATGTAACAGAAAATATTTGGATTACCTATCAATCTTCTCTCTTAAAAAAAACATGGCTGTGCTGCTTCATAAAGTTGGAGAACAGACAAAACTCGTTGGTGATACCTGCATACACACACACACACACACACACATACGAGTATTGACAGTTCTTCCTGTGAACTATCTACTGGCACTTATCTATCCTCCCACAATTCCTGCTTCTGCTAGGAAAATAAAGAATTAGACACGTGATAGTTGTCATGGCCCTTTTGTAAGTGATTTGGAATGCTTTAGTTTTGGGATGCTAACCTCAAGGAATGTTATAGTAATTTTGAAATCCTTCTTTTGAAATTCTTTATAGACCTTCCTCAAAATCTTTTCTCATGTGTCTTAAATTATACTTTGAAAAAAGTGAGGCAATCTGCATATCCTTTCATAAAGGGTCATAGAAATAGCTTGGAAAGAAGCAGAAGCGAGACCCAAAATGAAAAGTTATGAAATGATGTCAGTAAAAGAAGGTGAAAGGAATTGTTGTAATTTTAAGTGAAGCAAAAATGAATCACTACAAAGATTTTCTCTGTGTTGAGGCCATATACTATCTTATAACACTGCACTATGCACATTTTCATGCTAAAATATTGCTTTAGGCTGCTCAGCAATATAGGTCCTCAAATTAATGTGTGTGATAAAGAGCTGGCAATGATGGATACTACCTACATGGCAAAGGCTGGGCAAACGTTTCGCTATCAAGGATCTCTTTTCCAAAGAAGATTTAGGTAATATAGATAAAGCAGGGTGAACACTTCAGTATTTCATAACACGCTCTGGTGAAGCCTTTCATGCTGTCAAATCAGTGCTGAATATGAGGGAAATGTGTGTTTTAAAAAACAATACACAGAAATAATCAAGGAGTTTATTGGAGTCAGGGCAGCTAGGGAGTGTGCTCAGAACATCATGAAGATTCTGCGTCACACAAGTACTTGAGAAGACCAAGGAGAAGTCTCTTATATTTCTACTTTTATCATAGCTTTGGCTGGGCAGGCAGTGCTCCAGATTGTCAAACAGCACAAAACATTACAGCTTCAGTAATGTCAAGATCCGTAAGAAGTATCCTTCACTCGCCTAGTCAAGGGGATTCTTCTTCAGCAGAAGGCTTCTTTGATGATCAGGGAAACAGACTGCTCCGTATCCTACAGCATGCCTTTCACAGCATACTTTCATGGGTTGCCGTTATAGACAATGGGGTGCAGTGACAGAAGAATGGAGGTATGCTGGATTACTTATGAATATTAGGAGGCAGCAGGAATTTGTTGTTCGCAAGACGCTTCCTCATTCTACCTCAGTGACACCAAGGAAATTTTAAAGAATCCATTTTTCTCTCAGTTCTTTAGCTAACGATAGCTCTCTGAGCTTCTACTTCTTAAAGGTCTTATTTGATCTCTTCAACACATCACACTTGGTTATGTTTAAAATATTTACTGAAGGTAAATATTTTTCTTATAAGAGTTCTGATAAGTTCTTATAAGAGAAATAAGATGCTAACACTGCTTTTCACAGGACACGCGTGGCTGGTACGTGGTTAAGGTTAAGATAACAACTGATTTGCAAGCCTGAACTAAAATAAATATTGCATTTGTGTTAAGGTTATTCACTGTAGTCTTTTTTTTTCTTTTTTTTAAACATATCAGAAAAACCTCAGCTGGAAACAGCGCAGTTTGAAATGAAATTAGCCCATCCACATTTTGATCCCATGGGTCAACTTGCTAATGGAGTTCAGGGGATTAGATCATTTTAAATCTAACACAAGGAGAAAATATTTATATATCACATGGAAAAAGTCCTTCTATTATGAAAATGCTGTAATGATATTAAATCTATATTACCAGGTATACAGATATGACGATTTTGCCTGTTAGGTATTATTATCAAAGTATAGCATAAAAGATGCGGTTCTCCTTCTAGTCCCATTTTGCACAGATATGTTTACTGATTCTTTATATTCTCAGAATAAAGCCAATTACCCTATTGCTGACACTGTATAAAAACAATTTTAGATTAAAGGGAAGATTTTGAGAAAGGAGTGAAAAATAATTTTAAAAAATGCTCCAACCTTAAGGCCTGGAGGTAAGTGCATGGACTCCTCAGTGAACCAGTTATTAGAAGTCACTCTATTAAAAATAGGTTTCTCTGTCTCAGAAAGAGTAACAGTATACTCAGCAGTAAAGGAAGGATGCATGGCAAAATAAGGTGTGAGTATACTTTAACAACAGCCAGGCACCTGAGCCTCTCTGAAAAGCCTTTCTAATAGGCAGTATGGGTTTTTGCCTTATAATATGAACATCTAGACTAAAAGGGTAAACAAGATTGAAATTAGAACAGAAGAAAAGGCTAATAGAAAGGAGAAGAGGAAATAGAAGAGTACAGATAATGACACTGGCCTTGCTGAGCTGTTCAGATGTCCAGAAAAACTATTGTCTTATGTTTATATTAAAGGTGAGAAAATGCTTACCATTATAATAGAAGGACAGATTAATCAACAGGTAGGTCAGCTTTTCAGTAATCCTGCTTAAATCAGCAAGGTGAAGGTACAAACATCTATTTGCATAAGCAAAAACACTAATTTGCATGTACACAAATCACTTCACAAGCATGCTTTTTGAGGTGCATGCATGGTAATTCACTTCAAAGCAGTGCATGTATGAATACGCAGATTATTTATTTTCCAAGTGTCACTAATCAGCCGACAGTCAGCTCCTTAAAGCATCGTACCTGTTTATATATGCCATCTTCCCTGTCAAAAATACATTTATCTGAGGTAATTGTGCCATAAATATGTACACATATATATATATACCATGACAGATTACTTTAGGAAGATAGAAATATATGATATGTTTGTCATTCTTTTGAATCAGTGCTTACATAACAGTAAGAAGAATCAAAATCAAATACATGTGACCAAATCTGTAAACAATTCAGCTGCCTGAATTTCAAAATTCAAAATTTTCAATTTGCAGTAATGAGGAATACTCTCTGTCTTATTTAGTATCACATAATAATACTTTAGAAAGAGATATTCAAAGTTAACAGTTAAATTTACAAATGATAATAACTTGGAAATAGTTATGAACACCAGTGAAAAAATAGTAATATCTAAAAAAGACAAAAATAAATAAGAAGCATCAGCTAAAGCATTAAAAAATGAGAGCGAGCCTAGAAAAAATCAACTGAATGCAAAATCTGCCGTAAGATGATCTCAAATACAGATAAAATCCAATGTTACAAATACTCAGGAAACAGTAATAGTGGAAGAGACCATAATGGAAAACAAATTGGACATGAGTTTATAATGAGATATAGTTGCAGCAAAAAACCCCAGTGCAATATGGATGCTTCATTCAGCACAGTGGGAGGACCATTAAATGAAGTGAGTGCATCAGGAAGAAGAGAGAAATCGTAATACTAGTAAACCTTGAAGAAAATGAAGCACCACCAAGGTAAATGTAACTTTTTATGTGGGAGTATCACATCATGATTTGAACCATGCATTTCTGAATGCACTGTTGCAGAATATTTTTTTTTGAGGAATAATAAAAAAGGTGTGCTGGCATTTAAGTAGATGCATTTAACAAATATAAGTTTCATATGCATGATCTTCACATTAAATGATATAAAAGGTATACAGTAGTTCTCCCTGAGAATTAAAAAATTGATTATAAGGGGGAAAAAAACAGGAGATTCAAGATGTTATTTGACATCGGATGGCAGATTTTAGCTAGCAAAAATGTTCCATAAGTTTGTGTGGTCTGAGACCTTTTTCTCTGGCAATGAAAAAACCCTCTCTGTTCCAGTTCAAATGACATAACTGCATTGCTTCTGCAATAGGCACAGAAACTGCAGAGTTTGGGTTTTGAAGTCCATTAAAAATGTTGAAATATTTCATTCTCTAAAAACTTCTGTATTAATTCTCTTTTTCCCCTTCCCCCTTCTTCCTAAATGTATTAAAAATTCAAGAATTTTGAAAGTAATATTCTTGTGGCTATGGAAAAGCTTTTATTGGCAAGTTTTTCATTTTCTCTTTAGCAAATGGATTTGTTAAATCTTAATGAACTCTTTGGAATTGCCACCTACCCCATTATTTCTGCTAAAGAAACAAACCATCTGGACAACAGGTTGATTTGTATTTATTTAAATTAACAGTAGTGTATGTCATTTTCAGCCATCACCAACTCTTTCCATTCAGGTGAATTCTCTGAAGTCTTTAAACTTTATGGCTTGAAGTATTAAAGCTATAGTGTGCACATTGAAACAATTAAACTGAGGTAAAGGTGATCATAAAACCAAGGCTGTGTGCCCCTCAAATACATGTGAAAGAAACAGAAAGAAAAGACAGATCAGGACTGAGGGTAACCAAAATCTGCCACATGCAATAGGGGGGGGGCAGGAAATTTTTGAGTTACTTTGACTACTTGTCATTAAGATGACAGTACATGAAATAATAAAAAGAACAAAAGCAAGATTGTACAGAAAGGACTTTTGTAATTTTTTTTTTAATCTTCAGTTGTGCCAGTTTCTAAAATATTTCCATATCTTGAGCACAGGGGTTTTAGTATCCCCTGTCATGTTTTACATCACTGATATGGGCCCAGCACAGTCACCGAGTGACCATATAGACATGACCTCAAGTATTAAGATGATCTTTTAAGATAACTTCTTTTTTCAGATCTTCTTGATTTCTTCTCTTTTTCTTTCTGCCTTTCTTTCCCAGAGCTGCCTATCCAGAGGAATTATAATATTCCCTCTTTCAATTACTTGAAGAAATTTTCTTTTCCCGCATGTATGGCCATGCTTTAGCAGTGGCAATGGCAAAGCTCAGACAGATGTTTTTTTCCCTCTAAGGACACTGCACTCCACCCAGTTCTCAAGAATTTCACCTTCAGCTCCATGACGTCTAAGAGAAAGGGTTTGTCTCTTTTGTCTCCTATACATGTACACATACACACGCAAAGATCTAGAAAAAAACTTAGAAATGGATATAAGCTATAAAGCATAAAGCTAAGATGTGTGATCCTACCTCCCCTAAATCTGAAGTTATTTAGATAACAAACTCTATTTCAGTCCTGTCAAAAGCTTTTACAAAACTGCATGGTGGTGAAATCAGGAACTGATACTGAATACAAATTGTTGGATTTTTTTCCTCAGAACTATTGAAAACCACTCCTCATGAGATTTTCACAGATGCTTTACATATCCATTTTCCATGCAGATGTACTTCCTTAGGCCTTGCCGACGCTTTTGAAATGGAAGTGAAAAGGGGTGGCTATCACTATTTGCCTCCAAAAGGTATTAGGCCAGTCTAGGTATTTCGATGGTTAATATGACAGGGTTACAGTAGGATTGCCATAACTTCCCTTGCTGTAATGCTGCCATATTAACTGCTCTTCTGCAATGACAACGTGAAGGACTGGAACAATGGTGGAGCCCCAGCTGGGAATTCCACTAACTTTTCCATAGGGGCAAATTTAATTTGTCTTTCCTTTCTAATAATGGGGACTTTCCTGAATTGCTACATGAATAATCAGAGAAATGACCAATCAGGAAGACTTTCCATTCCTACATATAGGGAATATACTCAAATGAGCAAACAACCCCTGGCAAAAGGGCTAACAAAAGTTAGGACATGGTTTCTGAGATTATGAGCATTTTTTCTTCTTTTAGATGCAAAATATCCCAGCATACAAACTGAATTTAATGTTCTTTAGTATAAACTTTCCTTATTCTGTCCTCAGTGAAGAAACAGAAATAAGATACAAAATAGTATGAAAAATTTCTTTTTGTGGTATATCTAGACAATTTGTTTTTGGGCCCTGTTTTACAAGGGTGGTGTACAGATCCATGGGAACAGTTATTGTTAAAGGGGAGTAAAAAAGTATGACACCTACCGATTTTCCAGCATTGGAGGGTTAAACTCAGCTCTGGTATAGATGAGCACCAGCCAAATGAAAACAGTGGGATTAGTTCCACAAACACAAAGTCTGAGTTTGGCTCCAAGAGACTGGTTTGTTTAGACGGGCTACAGAAAATTCAAATGAATCTACGACCACCAGAATTTCCCTCTTTGAATCTTTATGTTTATCTACTCCAAGCCTCTGAACATTGAAAAGTTCTGCTATCACTCATCAAATCATGTTTCCAAAATAGACAAGATTCAAATGTTGATATACTTTCAGAGTTCAAGGTATTTCCTAGGCTGTCTGCTGCATTCTGCAGCTAGATTTCACCATCAAAGACCATTGTAGAAAACAAGCTTTACATTGCAAAGGCAACAAGTTTCTTAAGAAAATAGTATTCAGGCACTGAAATTCATGAGTTTCCAACAGGCAGGGCTTCATTTAACAGATTGGCCTCTATTCTCAGCTCTGCGTTTTGCTGGTGCCTTGACAGCTTAACAGCTGTTGCCGAAAATTTCCATAAATCTGTGTGTTTTGAAAAAGAAAGATGAAAATACTCTACTTTCCTCTTCAACTCCAACAAAAACAAGGCCGTTCAAAGCCATTTTTGCTCTACAGGAGGTGAAGTTAAGAACAGAAAAAGAACGATTAGATGCTTTGAACCATCTGCCTCACATCTTTCAGTGGCTTGCTCAGTAGTCTCCACCTAAGAAATAGGGGTGACTCGTCTGTGTTTTTCTCTAAAAACAGGGCAGATCAGAGGGAAGAGCTCAAGACTGTAACTTTCAGATGTTTAAAAAGTTCCTCCTTTGAGCTCACTGATGGGAGTCCTAGCACATGTCCATTCCTTTCTACATTTTCCGTAGAGGTGTCTATTAACAAGCTCAGATGGCACCACGTTCAGGAGGCTGAGCTGCCTGCTGAATTGTGATTCTTCTTTACTCCTGGTGCCCAGATGTCTCCTGCTCCATCAGTTAAAACTGTGAGTTTCATTCTAGCAACAAGAATATAGAAACTAGGCATTGTATTGAATGTTGGAAGTTAATTTGTAGATTTTGTCCTTTTTACTCCGTATTTCTAACAAATTTATTTATTAAATATTAAATATTTATTTCTAACAAATAAATAGGTATAAAAGTAATTCATACAAAATTTTAAACTGTTCAGCATTTTCACAGCATTTCAAAGACTCTGAGGACAAGTACTCCTGTTTTGGTAATGAAATCTGTAACAGTGTTTAGCATTACCAAATCCATATGATGAAGTTTTATAAATAAATGAAACCACCATATGCACTAAACTGATGTTCTTTGCTGTGTTCCCTAGTGTAGTCACTCCTTGACACTTCAAAATAAGAACCATAGTTACTGTCATTCTGCTCAAGGGTTTAAAATTAGAAGATCTTTGTAAACACAGAAGCCAGCAGAAATGCTAAACCCTAAGGTAACAATGGCTTAAAAAGAAAACACTGTATCGTAATCTCATGCCGGTGACTACAGTTTTTTGTGGTTTTAATTACTTGAATTGACTTTAATTGAGCTTCTCCTTGCACTGAGAATTTAATAATGTAAATAAATAAATAAAGCAAACTTGCTGGCCAGACTTGTTTTCTGGCTTATTATATCCTACTGCTCATTCCCACAGGCAATTCACTTAAGATTTTAGGACTTTGACATAAATCCGTGATCTGTTTTTGCTTTATGAAAATATGTCTTATAACGATGGGAAGTTTTCTTATCCCTTATGAATTCACATTACAATCCTTCCTTCAGGGAAAATAGAGTTCAGAATGGTTTGCAAGTTGCAATAGATGGGCTGTAAAAGATGAGCAAAGCATGTCTTTAAGACTTCAGCCAGGCTAAGAAAGAGCAGAATGAGACTCACATAGAAAAAGAAGTATGAAACTCTGGACATTTCAACTCTTCCTTTAGGGTGAATCTATCATATACTTAGTAAGGTAAATAAGTAAGCGAGTATAAGTAAGAAATATCAAAACTGATATACTCAAGTTCAGTTGTTTATCCTTAAGAATCCCTGAATCATCTTCACTACATTACTCAAATATAACTTGGAAGTTTCCCCAAACTCAACACCTATCCATATAATTTATCTTTATAGAATTAGTAATTAATTTTTTTATAGACCTAGTACTTATAGTACTTTACGAATTCTACTGACCCTTTTGTGAGCCCCACTTTAAGCTTTTACAGCATTTCTGATATTTAAAATAGTGTTCAAGTGAACAGAAGCTATTTTGTATAATATTTGTAGCTCAAGTACTATTTTGCTGTGAATGAGCAAACACATGAGCTAAGGTGAGGATGTACGCTGTAGATGCTGCTTCACATACCTGGTTGCACTGATATAGTGTATGATTTCAGAAATAATAACCAGATTGTTATCTGGGTATCTTACAGAGGGGCAGAACATGTAGACTAGTGCTTCCCCTGCCCTTCCAGGAGAAGTCTTCAGCAGAATTTGAGGGGTCTGAGGTCTTTGCCTAGGCCTCTGAACTAAAGCTCCTTCAAAGGGGAGTATATATCTCTTTACTAACTCAAAGTAGATATGGGCTGAACTAGCTATAAAACATCATCAAACTAGTTAAAATTAAGGGTGATGAACTGTCTTACGATCTTATTTACATCTAAAGTGGAATGCCAGTTAGTGAAGAGAAAGAAGAGATTAGTAGGCATTATTAATCTAAGCTTATGTATGTTATACATTCTACCTTAAGATGGAAGAGAGTGCATCATAGAGAAGCATATTTATAATGAATGAAAGGAAAGAAATCCTGGGTGATTAATTCAGATATTGAAACCACCACTGTTTTCTGGCTGAGATGACTGGCCCACATTTACAGTAAGTCAGAAAAAAAGTTTTGAAAGAATGAAATCTCTTGGTTCCTCTTACTGTTCTTCTCTGGTAAAAACAAAGGCATCTTAAACATTGCAACTCTTTCTCGCTCTCTCTCTGACAGAGAGTGTGATCTTACATTTTCATCCATGTCTAAGAAATGAGAATTTCAAGATAAACACTTATGTGGTAGAAAATACTGCATATCAGCTGGGTCACTAGCACCTTGTACCAAATGCAATCATCTAGAGCTATTGAGATAGGGCTTAAAAGCTTGTACGTCCTGAACGTTGTAACCTTTGGTACAGTGGTGAGGCTGTCAGCAAGCTATTATCTAACACAACCCCTCAAGTGTCTGAGTCTTGTCCTTTCTTCATTGCTGACTTCCATCAGCTCATATTAAGTGCTTGCCCAAAATATTGCCGCAGTTTTGTAAAGCTTTTTAGGAAACATCACTTCAGACAGATGTTTAACCTCAGATCCCTGAAGGGATAGCTCTGCCAGTTGCCAGGCTTGTCGATTAATTTTACATTGACAGTCATGCTAATGTAGTTTTACACAGAGGAGAGCTTTTACAGTCAGCAAGCTACATTAGATACACAAGGTAGATGAGTGCAATTCAGTGCAAAATTCATCTGAACACACAATACATCACAGCGTATGTCTCTTAAGTGGTAATGCTCAATTTTCTCTCAAATTCCACCCCAGAAGATCAGCAGAAATAGTTAGAAATACCTTTTTGCTCATCTGTGAATTGCTTTTTTTTTTCTTTTCTTTTGTTGTCGTAAGTTACTACAAATGTATGAAGGAAACATGAGAGGCTAATACAGCTTGAATACCTGGCTTACCGTATAAACTGCAGAGCCAGATATGCACTGCTGAGATGTCCCTGAGATAAGTGGTTTCAATTTGAGGCATCTCCTCATTCAAATCATGTCGACAAACTGGAAGGTGTTCAGAGAAGAGCAGCAAAAAACGTAAAAGGGCTGGCAAGAATGATTTATGAGAACAGTTTAAATAAGCTAAATGTGTGTAACTTGGCTCAGGAATGAGGAAGGAGTGATGAGGCTATGATAACCATCTAGAATTACCTGACAAGTAAAAGCAAGGACAACAGTTGCAGCACGAGAAAGTGAAAGCAGAAGATACTGGATTAAAATAGTAAAAAGGATCAGCTACACCGGATGCCAAAAATATTTGACACCAAAGAGAAAGTGTGGACTAGTCTCCCCACGAAAAGTAAAGTGACATCATCTGGAACATTTAGTGAAAGACTGAACACAGATACAATCCAGAGTCAACCAGATGTTGACTAAAGAAAGGCTTTCAGTATGTTCTCATATGATTTGTCCTTTTCTCTAACTTCTAATTCTGTGACTCTCCTGACTGAAAATTCTCATATTTTGGCTTGGAGGTGATAGAAAACTGCAGGATCAAGAGAAGAATCGTTGGGGTTTCTTTTCCTTCCCTTCTCTCCTCCCTCTTTAATTTTGATACTGAATTCATTATAAGCAAAATTCTCACTTTTAAAAATGGTTTGAGCATGCATAAACTTTTAATCTCTCTTAAGATGTAAAGTAACTAGGAGAGAGCAGTGAAATGAGAAATGTTTTCGCTCCGTGAGACTGCCGAAGAAAATATGAAATTCTTAAATGGAATATTGTGATGAATATAAATGAGTCTAGTGCAAGAACTGTGAGTATGAATTCAAATATCACTCCTCAACACTTCCCAGTTGCTGTATACCTTTATGAGCTTGACCATGAGCTAGACTGTGTCCTGCCTTTTCGTGTTTATGATGTCATGCATGTAGACCCCACTATCTTCATATCTACAGCTTATGATTAAAAAAATAACAATGATAAACAGTATGACAGAATAGCATAAATCCTGGAAAAATATCACAGTTTTTGTGTGCAAAATTTCTTTCTTTCTCTCGGCCAGGCTGTTGTAATCCTTAACTGTAGAGAAGATCATTCTATAAGGGTCTTGGAGCAGCTATCCTTCATGTTCTGAAACAGAAAGAATCCTTCATGTTCTGAAACAGAAAGAATTAATCACTAATTTCTTGGCAGCAAGGAACAAGCAAATGCTTACAAAAAGAAGGCACTGTAAACTAAACCCAAGTTGTTATACCAATGAAAATACTTTCCTATTTATATCTGCAAATATATCTTGTCAATTCAATCTTATCTTAGAGAATAGCTTCTCAAGACAGAAGCTGTATTTTTGTTCAGTTCCTACATACCATCCAACGTAGTGGACCAGGCCTTTGGTAGCTTGTGGTCAACAATACTGAGCAACTGTAAACTGCAGAAAACATACTTTCTCCATCAACCTCAGTTGTATCAATGGCAGCCTCCATTTTAATGTTTTAGTTTCCCATGGTCATGAGCAACAACAAGGCCTTTGTGTACAACACACTCATGAACCGCAAGTTGGGACCATTTATCTGTCACAGTGCACCTGTGGTCTTTGTCTCAGCAATATGTATAATAATAATATCAGGGGAACCACTGCAGCTGTGTTATAGATCGAAAGGAACATAGATATCTCTGTCCTTCAAGGGTAGCAAGAAGAGGAGATCTGACTGACCAGCAGTGACAGGTGGGCCTGGAGAAGATTTACAGTGCTAATGTTTTGGGAGAGAGTATTCAGAAGAGGTAAGAAAATGAAAAAATCAAAAAGAATCCAGAAGGATAGGTGGAAGTGAGAATGGAGGTGAGGAAGCTTAAATAGGACTGATATTAAATGAGGGTGCCTGGAAGAGACAGCAGAGTAGTATATTAATTATTAAATAGATTATTTTCATTATTTTTAATCGGTTAAATTTGAATCTTACCATTTCTAATTGTACACTGCTCTTTCTGCTCCCTGAATGACTTGCTTATATACGTAAACAGTTTGCAAGAACATGCTTTCATTTGCATATTCAAAAGGCAAAGAAAACTATAAAGGCATTTTTGTTGATTAGCCGAACAGCTTTCAAGCATTTGTGTTGGAATGCATCATTCCAGAACATTCTTCCTTGTAGAATCTGTTTGCCAATATAGGTTTGTAATCTGAACACACACAAAATTCTATCTAGACAATTAAGGTAAATACGTTTACAATACAAATCCATTATCAGGTGTTATTTTGTCACCAGCTCTCCCCCACTAAATCTATCGACTTTAAAATTCTGTGTCCTCTTATGGCTAAGAAAAAAGTGAAAAATCTCATAGTTTAAAGCCTCAGACAACCCATAGTGCTACCATGTGCTAAGCAGTAGTGAGCTCTGAGCAACTCTTGAGAATTCTCTATCCCTTCCAAATAAAAGCAGAATTTGTTGTAAACTTACGGATTTCTGCTATCTTTTTCAGAGGAGCTAGGATTGAACTGATGAGAAGGGAGTAATAAAAGTGAAATGACTGTTGAAGAAACTCAGTTCTTCTTCTGTGCTTCTGTTTTTAGGAGCAAGGTTTTTTCCCCAACTTAGAAACCAGATATCAGAATTCAGAAGTTTCCCTCCTGATGTCACTTCCCTACTGTTCTTCATTTTTCTTCTCTTAGTGGCAATGATTTTGCAAACCTCTGCCAGGCAATCTCTAAACCCCTCATCATTCTTAAAAAGAAATCCAGCACTAGCAAGTTCTGATACCAGACAAACATGTCAACAAATCTTGAAACAGTGCTGCCTCCAAGGTGCAGAGCACACTAGTGCCATACTTGCTCTATCTTGCTGCTACCGGCCTTCATTAGGAGAAATGAAAGTTTTAAACACCATCTTAGTAGTGCTGTGTGATATGAATCAAATCTACTAGCAACCACATAAAGCCATGTGTCCCTGCTCAAGACAGGCATCAGCTTTTGAGGTTAGAGTAAAGATTTGGTTGCATTTTCTGGCTGAAGGAAAAAAAACCAAAAACTGTAAGGAACTAATCCTAAACTGAACAAAGTGAATGGAAAAGATCTCATTTGAAATCAGTGGGCTAAGATATAAACTATGAGATATCAAATTGTACTTGTCTCACCCCCAAGACATACACGCATAAAAACAAAAGCTGACATACAAAATGCACAAAGAGCATGTAATTCTAAAGTATGGATGTGACCACTAAATAAAAAAACTGAAAAGCTCCCACTGTCATCCAGCAGCTCACATACTGAACCTGGGCCCACCTTTGCAAAACAGAGAAATCCTCCTTTGACCTGTAAAGCCATCTTCCATGCTCTTCTTTAGTGGAAGCACTGCTTCATATGTTTAACATGTTAGCTTTGTCATCTCATTGAATGAAGTTCTAGAAATTAAATCAAGGTTCACGTTAATTCTATTTGACTTTAGGCATGTAAATGTATAACATTCAGACACTGAAATATCTAATATGTGCATTTATTATGAGTATTATGTTGCTAGAGTCCTGCTCTGGTAAATACACAGAGAGACTTTCAAAGAGTGAACTATACTTTAGGGGGACTACTTCCTATCTGGAGATGGCTTACTTTCTCTCCATTGACTGCAGAGGGGGACTAGACTTTGAGCTAAGTTAGTGCCTAGGTGAAATTAATATACAATTCTACGATATAACTATAAAGAGTATTTAACAGGGATTTTTCTTCTTTCAGGCTCACCTCATTCTTTTTTCTTATAAAATAGTTATACACCATCACCCTTGAATATCCTTGAATAACCAAGCAAGGACAGAACTCTACGTGCAGCAAGGGTTCTACTTACAGGAACCACAGAAACACCCCATGCATCTAGATATGCACTTACATTTGTATGCTTTTCAAATGCCTTTTTACTATTATTTTATCCCTCAAATGGGATTCTAAAACCAATTCTTCTACCAGTAACTGGCATAGTTATCAGAATAGGATGACTTCTAGGGGTCAGTACATCTGATCTCAGTATATCCTGAAGCTGCAATAATTCCGGAATTAGGCTTCTGCAACACAGAAAAATTTGGCTTTCAATCTTGACAAATTATGTCCAAGAACATGAGATGCAAGCTCCCATTTGTTAGGTTTTGTGGGTCAAAGCTTTTAAAATCTTAGAGACCTTTTTTTGAGTGGTTTTGTTATTAACAGCTCAAAAGTTCTATTAAAAAATGTTTTCAGGTAAGAGATTTAAAATAGCTTGAAAAATTGGAAAAAACCACTCTTAAAATGTGAGCTACGGAATTTATTACAAAACCAGAGAAAACAAGTACATTTACAACGTGGAAATGACATAGGCTGCTGTTTTCACACCCCTGTACCTCTGGTTAACAGCCTTAATTACTATTTAGGCACCAAACCAGAACGAGCATGTTTTCAACGCACTAAATAACTGCAAGGCAATTACATCAGAAACTACACTGAGATAAAAATCTCTCCAGCAAGCATATATAACATAACATAAAAAAGCAGCCAATGGCATCTGCATCAGTAAGTAAGTACTGATTCCCTTTTGTAGGCACATCAAAATACCTAATTTTAGAATTGAGGTATGATTCAGCCAAGTACTAAAACATGTATTTAGCTTCAAATCTATACATAAATATATCTTTATTCAGAAAAGCATAAACTTGCATGGTCCTTAATTTCAATGGGATTTCCGTATATACATTATATATATTTTTATATATATATATGTTACTGATTGATGACCTAAGAGCCCGATTTAGGTACTTGTAAAGGAAAATCTAGTAGCAGTTCACAGTTACTTCAGGGAACTTATTAATTTCCTTATAAATATTCTTTCCTAAAGCATGCAACTTGCTTGCTAAGAGTAGAGAAAGAATGTCAATACCAACACCTTTCATAATTTTGTAAGCCGTTTGGCTCTGCAAAGATTTCACTAGGGTCAATGTTTGTTTGTTGACAATGTTCACTTATATGTAGCATCATTTATCAATTTTAGTGATTTTTGCAAAACTGTAACTGCAAAGTTACTCACTATTTGCCAATGTTGGCCTCATTTTGTTAAGTTTTTTAAATAAACAGAATCTATTTTTGTAAGATCATCTTTCGTTTATGGGATTTGCTCCAGTTTTACATTGGCAGTTGCTTTCAGTTGTTGCTTATTTTTTCTTTCTATACAAAATTGACAGTAGCAAAAATGTACTGGAGAGAAACAGCAGGGGAAGGAAAGAAAATTTCAATATATTTAGGAACAGAGTAACACTGCCACCAACAATGAAAACTTTATAGGGCAGCGCTTTATTAACTCTGTCCATTTCAAACTACTAATAATTAACTCAGCACAAAATGATCACTTACTGTTCAGTAGAGAAGGTAGCATTTCTCCAGAAGGGACTTTGTTATTGGAGACTGTTTTTATAAATGCATAGTTTCCTTAATTCCTGTATAATGATCTTTCCTGACTTAGTTATTGTTGTTCTAAGTGGCTAAAATAAACACTCTTGTTCATGTACTTTCAAATGAAAACATGAGTGTTCATGGCTTTATATTACTGAAGTTTTCCCTTATTTCCCCTACCCCCGCACCGTGTTCTTTTTTCAGATTACAGTCTCTGAGTACTTTGATAGTTTCTACCTCTCATAGTGAGATGCTGTAGTAAAAAAGCTCTTTTGGCAGCTACCAAAACATGTCACATTGACTGTAACCTTTTCAAAAGGAAATGCTCCAAGGAGCTTTGATTGTGTAAACAGTGTGTTCTGTCCTGAAAATAGGGACATTGTAGAAGGAGAAATAACAAAAGAATATATTTTTTTTCTAACTTCAATTTGATTCTTAAAAGTGGCTTTTTAAAAGCATTGTGCTGTGCACAGATACTGCTAAGATAACTTAGTACTTTTTTGTGTGCAATACTTTTATTATTATGATCAAATGTGTCAGAGACATTGGTTGTTCTTATGAACTCACTAATTTCCTATGTAAGCCTATGTCAGAGCAGAGCAGCTATTCCGTGGAGGCTGCAGAAGAGTGGAGGTCTAGGGCAGCATAAACACACCACTGTCATCAGATGAGGAGCAACAGAATACGAGTGGAAGAAACTGAGGAACACATGAGGCAGGTTTTGTTTCTATTCAAAATTTTGCTACGTTTTGGGTTACTTCTGTGGGAAACTCCCATACAACAAACTAAGGGATGAATGACGCTGTGAAAATCCCATGTGGTAAATTTGTGTCCAAAGCTTGGTAATTCCAAGCTAAGTCTGCAGCTTGTACTTTTGCAGTAAAGAGTTTGGATCAAATTTATATAGAGATGTTTTTTGTTAAATTAGAGAATGGTTTAATCTAAGGAAGCATTCCTCTTTTTGTGTGCAAAGATTCTGTACCCTGTCTGAGGATCTGAAATCATCATAATGTGGGAGAATGGAGGAGATATCTACAAAATACAGCTAATAAAGGGGATGGCTTGACCCTTGTGAAACTACTATTATAGTATAAAACATTTTCCCCCCTAAGTTTTGTACAATGACATTTTAGGATTAGTTGGGAACTAGACAGATGAAATAGGACATGAATTCATGAAAATATTTGACATAAAAGAAATCTTTCCATGACTGGAAAAGATTTTGATTGAAAACTCCTGAAAGGTCAATTTTTAAGAAAAAAAGTTGTCAAATTGTATTTTCCTGTGAAAATTTCTCTGAAAAGTAGATAAATATTTTCTGCAGTTTTCACATGCCATGGTAAAACACCATCACCAACAGTTGCCCCCTTTGTATTAATGTAATAAAAATATAGCTTTTTCTTGGTGTATGTTATATATTCCTTGGTGTATATATGTTGCATAGGTGCAACACAGTTCCTAAAGAATTGTTAAGAGCTCTAGTATCCTCAGAAAAGTCTTAAAGATACTATTCCCAGCCAAAGAACAATAAACAAAGCAATCGGTAGTAATATAACACAGAATGTTACAACAAAGAAGAAGTCTACTCTCAATATGTAGTTAGTTTCTACTCTTACTGGGTGTAATAAGATTTTCTAAAAGCATTCTTGAGGACAACGTCTTTTGTGAAAGGTCCTTAATAAACTAGGCTACACAAGATAAGAGGAAAGATCTTTGTGAATTAATTATTGTTTGAAAGGAAATAAAGAGTAGAAATAAATAATTAGGTTGTACGGTGGAAGGACTTTAGCAATAGGATCTCAGAACAGTTCTCTGTTGGGACAGTTCAGAAGTGGCCTGTACAAGAAGGTGAACTGACAGTGAAAAAACATGATATAGCTCTATAAGATCACAAATGCTGTGGAGAGGAAAAAGAGAAGTTTATTCTTTCTCTCACACTAATAAAGGAATGAGTATACTCCTGGAGAAATTACGAGATACAAGCTTAAAAATGAAACAAAAGGAAGTTTTTTTTCCACTAAATTAAATACGTAACAGTTATGGTCACTGAATCTTGTGAAAATTGGAAAGTATTAAGGATTGGATGGATAGTCCTGATGTTGCATTTTTCTCCCGCAACAACACCTGCCAGCATGCTTCTGGGACATCAGTTGAAAAACATTTGACATCAGGCATTTATTTCCAAATCTCTCCCCTTTTGGTAGGGGACAAAATTCCACTCTTTACAAATTTTAGTTCTTTTAGTTATATACATAAGGACAAAATTCCTTGTTTCCCCCTCATACGATCAATGAGTGTATCTATTCTATTCATTTATTACTCATTCTGTGATCACCAAAGAGTGAATCTATCCAAATCCTCTTTTCCTCTGCTGTAAGAGCAAAATTAAAGTCTTCCAACATGAATTGTGGTGGCTGTCTTCTATATTTAAGATTGTCTTTCTTTTGATCATTCACTCTTTTTTTAACTGCTAAAAAATCAGGGGGCCCAAAATGAGTGAATCCACTTGAGGAGACCATGATTTTCACACAGTATTCACATTGTAATGGTTATAGTTTTCCCATGGTACAATAATAAATTGTATAGTTCCTACTTCATTTTTTCTGTACATTTAGTTCATTTACTCTTATAGTAAGAATAACCTTTTCCCTTAATCTTTGAATTTTGTGTACTTTACTTCTGCCTTTGGCTTTTCATAGGGAGTTGCTGTCACTGTTTTTGTCATTTCGATGCCTTATACAGTCATCTTGACCTAAAAGTTAACACTCGTGTTCATGGCTACTAATTGCTTCATCTTCTACTGTAATATAGTTCACTGTTCTTACAAAGATTTCCTGTAAACCAGTGATGCTATTAGGATCCTCTTTACCAGTTTCTACATTTCTAACCCCATGAAATTGAGCTATTGCACTGCAGTACTTGCATCTTTGCCCCCAGATCAGGTATTGATCCAGGTTATGTTTGGCACAGTATATAAGACTGCATGTGCTGGCTTGCACACTCTGGTTTTGAGTGCAGCTTTCTGTAGCTCAGATAGAAAAACCTTCTTTACTTTTTACAGCTGATACTGCTAATGCAACACATCAGAGGCAGAGGTGTTGGGATGGGTTGGGAAATTATAAACTGTTAGGCCGATCAGTCTAAATACAATTAACCAGAGTTATTATAGATAGCTTAAAGTGTATTTTGCACTGAACCTAATTTTTATTTGCATGTGTGTGTGTATGTATATAAATGGTGCCATGTTTGTATTTTAAAAGATTGTTGGTCTAATATAACTTTACCTGGTCATTGTCTTTCTTTCCATGTCTATGTATCAACTTCATATCTCAGAAAAGACTAACAAAAAAAAAAATACCTTTTCCAGAAGTGTAAATGGTGTAACTTTATAGTTACACTGAAGTAGGAGATTTGTATTGACTCTCCTTTTTCAGTATCTGATGCAGAGTTGAAGAGAGGGTTTTGATGTGCTGGGCTATTCACCCTATCTTTTCCAAGCAGCTTAAATTCACAAAGAGGCAAAAAAAAGTGTCTTTCACAACATCCCTAACTCTTGCACATTCCAAAAAGAGAACAAAAAACTGCAAAGGCAGAACATATATTTCCAAGATCATTTATTCTCACCAGAGCTGTGAATAAGCTCATGGAGATTAGAATTTTATTACGCAGGTAAAAAGGTTATACAGCACTCAGAAACACTGGTTTTATGCACTTCCTCAAATGGTATAATTAAACTTGCTGAAATAACAGGCCCCCATGTTCTTCCCTTGCCTAGCATCTCCTTAGAGTGTTTGAGGGCTATATCCGTAACTGCTAAAAAATTATTAAAAACCGCCAGTTTGAGACTAAAATAGAAACTTTGAGCTAAGCTGCTTCCAGCCTGTCAAAATGCACAAGGTTTCATCATCTGTGGAGGAGAGAGAAGTTCAGATTTCATCCCATGTGAATGATTTCATTTAGAGTCAGCTAGATTAAACTATGATGATATACCTGTTACGTAAATGAACCTCCATCACCTTCAAAGAACAGTTTATCTCCCTGAGAAAAGATTTGCTGGCAATCTCACTGGCAACCTTCTTGTTTCCAACTGTGAATATTACTTCTGAATATTCTAATAGCCTCTGTTAACTTTAGAACCACATGGCAGTAACTGGCTAGAAGGTCATCTCTATGAGAAGGGAAACTGAGTTTACTTCATCTGGCACTTAGGAAGGCTGATGAGACATGGATGTATATCATACTGCCTTCTGGGTATTAAGAGATTCTAGATGACAATGTGTCACATCGGAACAAAGGTAACCTTGGTAAATAAAATGTTTAATTTTGCTATTACATTCTTCTGTTATACAGAGTCAAGTGAATATCATATTATAGTATTTAGACTCTTCTTCCTTCAGGTTTGTCTCATACAGGTCTTCCAAAGAATGTGTATCGTTAATAGGCTAGACGTGAAGTAATTACAAAACCAAAACAAATAGAAAAGCAAAAATGAAAAAAAAATCCAAAAATAGTTGCAATCTGTTTCTTTGAAAAGAAAATGTAACATGTAGCAAGTAACATTTCATAATGAGAGTACCTCAATATATAAGCTTGTTCTTTTTTTTTTTTTAACTTGCCTAACAGAACCTGAAAAATTATTTCAAAATCCTTTAGACTTGAAACTGTGTTGTTCTTCCTACTTTTATTTACTGGGAATACCTGAGCTACTACCCTTCTGGATGTATAGCAGTTTCCGTCTTCTAGTTTAAGAAGAAGAAAGGGTAGCGCAAAAATAAAAAAAAAAATGTCAGGCCTGAAGAAAGACTTATTCTGTATTAAGGATTGAGATATTTATTTTTTTTAAAATATGGCTCTCTATTCCCAATATTTACTGTAAAGAATTATTGGAATATAAAGAGAGAGTTGAAAGATGGAAGGTAATCTGACCTTTTTACTGTTTTGCTTCTTTTATTTTCTTCCTTTCTCCTTCCTTCCTTCTTTATCTCTTTCCCTTCCTTCCTTTCTTTCCTTTCTCTCTCTTTTTTTCTCTTTCTTTTTTTTCTCTCTCTCTCTCTCCTGCCTTATTCCTCTGAATTTAGTTATCCCTTTCTCATGTTTGTTTTTCTGCACGTTTATGTTAAATCTCTTTTGAATATATATATACATATATATATTTCTTTTTATATACATATATATATTTCTTTTTATCTTTTTTTCTTTACTTGGAACTGTCTGAGATTTTCAGAATCACTTGAGTGACTTAATTGTACAAAACTCAGTGAATCTTAGTGCAGAATGTTCTCCAGAGCTTTTCACAATATTTTATCTTCAGCGAACAGCTCATTTAGCCTCAGAATGTTAACCCTTTATATAAAACAGGCACACATACACGTTCCCTGCATCCTGCCAACAATATTTTATTTTAGTTCCTTCTTGAAATTTCATCTTCTTTAAATAAAATTAGCATTTATATTAGACTAAACTTACTTTCTCCTTGTGCACTGAAAGAACACTAATATTCCAGACATCCTCTTCTTCCGTCAGTACAGCCACAAACATTTTCTCATATATAACACACACAGAATGAAGAGGAAGCTGAGCACTGTTCTGAGAAGCATAAGCTATGTTAGAAAGAGCAGTCTGATGAAGCAGCTGAGAATACTGGCAAAAGAATTCAAACAGAGTAAAATCAGAGAATAATTTAGATTGGAAGGGACCCCTGAAGGTCATTGTTCCAATTTCACACTCAAAGCAAGTGGTGCAAAATTATGAGTGAGGGGGGAAATGAAGGAGAAAGCCCAAATCTACTTAAGTAAGAGCCCAATATCATTATAGTTAGATGAAAAAAATTTGCAGTGATGTAAACACTAAAAGCCACACACTGCTTCAAAGATTTTACAATTGAAGTAGAGAAGGTATACAAAAGACAGATGACCAGAACAACTCTTGTCATTTAACAAGAAGGCACCTGAAGCATAGCAATTGCATAACTTGGCCGATGTCATGTAGAAGGACTTTGGCAGAACCCACCTTTTTAAATTAACCATTCTCTCATTGTGCATTGTCTGTTTTAAAGAAAGTGATTGAGATTACAACATGCAATAATGAATCAGTTCATAGTGGGAACATGTCAGTCGTAGTGGGGGTAGTCATGACCCTCATCTTTAGACTTACAGTTTGGAAAAAAATTGAAAATGGTGAGAAGTGAGAGGAAAAATATTCATCTTGAAAAATATTTTATAATACCTTAATTTCAGTGGAATAGTGAAGAGAAGAAAAACGATCAGTACATATTTTCCAATCATATCTGATGCAATTTTTTCTCCAGTATGATACTCTGTCAGTTTATTGCAGCAGTGGGTAGGATACCAGCAGGATTTCAGTTACTATCTTACTTTTTTCTTACAATTACTTGTACTGCAAAAAAAGAAAAGTAGGAGTATCCTGAAGTAACAATAAAGGTCAGGTTTGGCTAAGTGCCTCCAAAGTCTTATTCCAGTATACTGACAGATGCAGATTTTCCACCGTCAATTTGGGGTTGAATTTACAGCAGATCATCTCAAAATCTGAACTTGCATTGGATTTCATTTTGGACCTTGAAGCTCTCTTCACAGCTTGCAATCCTTGAAACCACTAGACTAAACTTCACTCCTTATTAATACATTCCTCACCTGTAGCCTAATCTTCTGTTTCTGTAATTTACGCACTAAGTCAGCTACCATTTTAGCCTGCTTCCAGTATGTTCATTTTCCAGTCATTTCCTTGTTTGCCTTCAGAACTCATACCCATTCACTATTTACCAAACATGACTTACAGTTTCTACCAGTTCTTTACCTTTATTGTCAAATTTTTATCACTGAATCACAGCTGAACCCAGGGGAGGAAGTTGTTATGTGCTACTGAAATAGATACTAGCTCTGCATTTTCAAAGAACAATGCTACACAAATGAAAGTTCTGCCCTGCAAAGTAATAACTAATGAACAAGAAAACCCTCATCCAGGAAAAGTCTTTACAATTCAGAAGGGATCTGAATTATTGTACATAGTTAACCTATGTGGAGCACAACATTGGCAGTATGTTTTGTTAATCAACATACTGTGGTTGTTTTTAGAACGAAGGAATTGTTACTTTTGCCAACAAAGAGTTTCACTCCTTTAGGTTTATTCTGAATACTGTCAGTGACCTTAAGATGCATTCGCCTGAATAAGATGTGCACATGCATAAAACATGATTTCATTTTCTTTATAATGCTTAAAGGATTTCCCAGTGGCCAGGTAAATGGGTGTATGTATTTTGAAAAGCATATACTGAAAGTGACCAATAATAACCCCTGCTTCTCTTGCTTTTATTGACTGAGTTCTCTAAGCATTATTTGTATGTTAATTAGTTAAGATTCATACACAGTCCATGAGATGATGCAGTGTTATTCATTCTGTTTTACATCAAGGATCTGACACAGGAGGAAAGTAACTTTTCTGGTGACAAATAGTGCATTAAAACAAGGAATTCCCTGAACTGACCGCTCTGTTTCCTCTCTAGTTTGACTTTATAATAAGCAAACAAACCAGTCTAGATTTTTTCTGTTCTACGCTCACATCTTCTGAAAGAAGAAAAGAAATATAGCAGCCAGCTTTATAGTCTTGACCTGCTGGAAGCAGGGAAAGGGGAAGGAAGGGATGGCTGTGGAGCTGTGATCATGATCCGTGACAAGGAAGCAGGCCACATCTACTATTATTTAAGTAAGGAAAGAAAAGAGGTCAGTTCACATCTTCCCAATACCTTGTAGATCCATCCCGACTGGAGCAGTCTGCAAGACTAAAAGGCTGGAAGAGAGCTGTTTACAGGAATTTGCTGCTATTCAATACCCTTTACTTTCCAAGGCAGGAAGACCCTATAACACACAAAGAATTTGAAACCTCTTGAATTTTAGGAATGTAATATGCTATTTTAATATTTTTGGCCCAAATTTAGTGGTAAATATCAGAAATATATATTATACTTATGTATACAATATATAATTTGAATTCCACCTCTCTCAAGACCCATCATAGACTCAGAAAAGACTATGCCTGTATCTCAGAAACTTTTATTGTTCATTTACCAATACAAAGGCTTCCTGATGAAAGTGTCACTGAAATGTAAGATGGAAGCTGTTATACTATGTCTAGATTTGCCACTCTGTTGCTGAGGTTCAGTATTCTGATGAGGAATTTTCCGATGAACTGAAGAACCTTAGGAACTGAAATTACACTGAAGCATGCACTGGTTCATAAGCCATTTAAGAGTTTTTTAAAAATCCCTTCCTAAAATATCTGTTAAATATTCTTTACAAGTTCTGATTGGAAAAATGAAACTAAAAATATTCCATAACTCTAGATAACTGCAACATACTATTCATCTGTCTATTACTTTGGAAATTCCTTCTAGTGCCTTAAATATATATGCACATTTTTTTCCTTGTTGCACTGCAGCTGTAAGAGCAAACAGCTTTTAAAACATATTTCTTTTTTTTTTGAGTCTCCTAGAACTTTTTCTTAGACTTCAGCAGTTTTGTTCAGGAAATATGGGATTAAGACTTTCTGGGGTTCTCCTGTCCCCTAATTTCTATGCTTCCTTCCCTCTCCAACCCTGTCTGCAGCTAATTTATAATAAAGGTTAATTCTGAAAAGCCAGCTCCATAATGTTTATACAATGAAGTCAAACACCGAATGAAACACACTTGTAAAAACAACAGTGGCCTTTTCCTTGTGCAGTATAGGATGTGGTCAATCATTTGGCAATTCAGTTTTGGCACATCATGAACTATTTATTTGTTAAGTCCAGTTCTTGAAACTGCAAAAGCTCTGGGAGGTTTTTCTTTTCTTTTCCTTTCTTTTTTTGTTCCTTTCCACTCCTTTCACTGGAAACTATTAAATTTACAGAGCCTGATGTTTATTTCTCACTGAAATGTGTACTATTGTATCGATAAATATTTAATGGTGCTGGAGTTCAGTGGGTATAGACTCGTATGTTTCTTTTAAAAGGTGTTTTATTACCTGGTGAGTGCGCTGTGGTCAATTAAGCAGGAAAAAAAACAAATCCAAAACAAAAACTCTCCACTAAAAGATGACACAGGGTTCGGTTTCAGCTTGAAGAAGGTGTGGGGGAAACAAGTAACTGTATATTTTTCTGAGGCTCTCCGGCTTGGCATTGCACAGACAATTCCATTTGGGATAAACATCAGGGGCATTATAGAAACTATAAAAGCACTCGAGCTGAGAAAGATAAGTGCTAGAAAAGATAAAGTACTAAAAAGAAGCTTTCAGGAACAGTCTGCAAAAATTTTCAGGAAAATTCACTTTTCCTTAAACCTGTGTGCATTTTGTGATAGTTTTGAAGTGACATATACTCAGACTCAGACTGTAAGACGCTCATGGAAAGTGATTGCAAGACTATCTGGACATATATTGGTTGCAATGAGATATTAGCTCTCATGCTAAATTACTTAAGCAGATATGAAAAATTCTTAACAAGTATTTAATCTTATGTTATGCTTTAAACTACCTAAAACAGGGAGAATCAGCTTTGGTAGGACAGCACTAAACTGACAAAAGAAGAAAGCCCACCAACATGCAATAGTAAAAATGACATTCTTTGTATTCTCATCCTTACTTTTTATTCCTATTCTCCAGCTCCATTAGTTGTCTAAATACACTTGGAAAACTAAGTTTTACCTCATCTAATTTTAAGTACTAACTTTAAATGCCTGAGTAAAACATAATTCCTACCCAGGAGGTTAAGGATTTTTAGCTGGTTGTCTATTCTTAAGTTCAGACGCAAGTCATACTCATGTGTAATTTGATAAACCTGAAAAGTGATTCATATTTCTTAAGAAATCTCATATGGGTTAGTAAACCTACACAATCTTTATAAAGAATTAGGACAAAACTCACAAAATCTTGTAATACAGAAATGACCTCAGAAACCTCCAGCAAAGATGATGACAAAGATCAGTTCATAATACCTTGTATGTAATGTTGCCTTCTTATTTATCGCTAAGACTCAGCAGCTATTAAGCTTACACTTATACTCAATAGTGTAGTTATAGACTAAATCTTTTAAGTCTAACTGAGGTATCTTTGAGGAAATTATCTCAGCTTCTGTGGATTAGTTGGGCAAGGGCCATACACTGCTTTGCTTGGAAGGTGCCTTTTACACTGTTTAGGTGCAAAGAGTAAAAATAGCATGCAGTCAGACAACCTGCTACTCTGATGGGAAACGCTAAGGTTAAAAAAAAGCTAAATAAGAATAATTTTAAAAGACCCTTAAAATCATGGTGGCAAGATGAATGAAAAATAATCAACTTGTGGTGAATATCCTGAGCTCTTTTCTCTTTTACTTTGTATCTTACATGGGGCTTCAACTAAGGTAATGAAAATAGGATAAAGTCAAATATTTTACTACACAATCAAGGAGCACAGACATGTATCAGTAATGAGGGATCATAAATATCCAAAAAACTGCACACATTCACAAATAGGACCAGTGTTTTCCTAATAACAAGGATACATTGAGTTTACTGTGTTACGTAGGGGGAAAAGCACTCTCACAAGCATGTCATGAGCTATCAGTCTAGCATCTCTGAGTTCTTATGTCTCTGTAGACTTTAGTTAGACACTTAACCTAATTTCAGTGTTGAAAGCTGCAGATTATTTTGGAATGTATTGAACTGAATAGAGGCTACAAATAGACCTTAAGGGCTTTTAAATTAAACTCCTGCTGGGCACTACGAATATTGTCCAGAAAATGACCTCTAAATAAATGAACTCGTTTCCCTATGACTATGTTCGTACATTGCTCAAATTCTAGGTTCACCATCACAGCTAAAGATCTGGGTTTTTCTCCCAGCATTAGCCTAATGCAAACTTGAACTTGACAACCAAATGAAGTGGAGTCATTTGCAAGGGTGAATAGTGCCTTTTTTTTTTCTCATTGGAACAAAAAAGTGATAGTTATCTTGCCTTCTCATTTAGCGTGTAATTTCAGAGGCTTTTCTATCTTATTTTTAGAAGAATTGTGGTAATTATTTAATTTTTATTATAGAAATCTGCTTTATCTTGATATTAGTACAAATAGGAACTGGTTAATCTTGCTTTAAGTCATAATAAAGATGACCTTTCTAAACAAAGATGTGAATATTGCTTTGTCTCCTTTTTATTTTGGTTCCAAGAAGAGAATCAGGATCCCTTGTGACTTTCAAAAATTATAGAGAAGCCCGAATACAGATATTAACTGTCAGTCAAGAACTCAAAGTGCACTGAAGAGATGAAGCTAGAGGAAAAAAAGCTCTTATTTAACATTTTGCAAACTGAAATCAACATCTCCAGGCCAGATGATTATTTAGAAATTGTGTTGTATATTTCACTGCTGACCCTGACCTATATGAAAAGTACTAATTTCATGAAAGCTGCAAGTTGTAATACAGGTGAGAAATGAGCATTTTGTTCCCAAAATGTGTTGGTTTTATCCTAGAAATAGTACCATTTCATTTTCCACTCAAAACAATGTCTTTCAGTAACTTGACCCAAACAAGAATTTGCCTAGATGTAACAGATTTTTACCTTCTTTAATCCTTAATGGTTGCACTTCAAAATCAGATGAACTGATCTCAAGTCCCTTGGTTCCCACTGCCTGCACTGAGGAAATGTTATATCTCACAGGAAGCCATCAGAGCCAGTGCCTCACACAACTGAACTCTACGACTTTTATGGCTCTCATAGAGAGGTTTATCTAGTTTTTCTGGCTTTGGTTTTAGCTGAAAGTAAATGCTGCTATCTTTGCTGTATTTCTGAACAGAATGAAACCGCAAAATACTGTAAATCGCTCAAGGCAACCTTTACCCATAGGATTGCTAGAAACTTTAAACCAGAATCTTGAGTTTGTTTCAGTAAGAGTCTGCACAGAACCTCTGAACCTTGGGAGATTAGCCTGTTGCAAGGAAGGATGCATGTGTGTACATGTACAAGAATGAGAAAAAGGGATTCTCTTAAGTGGCTGCCTCACACAGCAGCTAAAGTACCCATTATTTTCTTTTGGGGAAGATGCTCTGTAGACCAAAGTTTAAAAGAGTAACTCTTTGAAGCTCAAAGAGCAGAAGAGTAGTTCTAGTTCTGCATGCATGTAATTTTTAACATATTTATGATTTACACATTAATTCTCTCTTTTGACTGTACCAGAATTCTTTAGTATTGCCATTAATTTTAGTACTGGTTGCATTAAACATTTCTTCATTGATAGGTCCTTTAGAGCGTAAATGATAAGCAAAGAGGTGAGAAGAGTATCCGCAGTGGTGGTGGCAGGAAATCTCAGCATGAACTGGTGGCATTGATATCATCTAAATTCTGTGTTTCAAGTGAAGGCTAATTTGCATGGACTTTTTGCAATGCAATAAAAGCATGAAGTGAGTAAAAAACAAGATATAGCTGAGAACAGAGAGGAAATCTGAGAATGGTATGAAAGAGAGTACGGTGCTGAGACTGAGACATATTATACTTGCAGTGTCTATTGATACAGACAGGAGAATTCAGCCAAACATACCAGAGCAGCAGTTTTCACTCCTATCTGACCTCACAATATGGGATACAATATTTGCAAGCAGTCTATTTTTTTCCTTTGAAGAGCAGGCCACATCCGTGTCCTTCTTTACTCTCTAATTACACAGAAACTGTGGTCTGTGAATTTATATTTTACTTTAGACTAGATTTGTACAATTATCTTGCTTAGCCTAGCTATCTCCTCCCATTCTCCTGCAATCACTGTAAGTACAATGTTCAGCCGCTATTTTCCTGTCTCCCTATTGGCCTGGTGAATAAATCATCTTTAATGCTCTACACTGAATTCATCTCTCCAGTGTCATACTTGTTTTGCAAAACTAGAGTTTGAACTTGTAAGTCTTTTCCACAGGTTTGACCCTTGGATACAGACAGATGGAATTACCCTGGCAGGTTTTTTTTTCCTATTTGTTTAGCTGCTCTGTCATTTTCAAAAACTAACAGGTTTAGACTAAACGATACATAAATCTCATGGAAAATCACAGACAGTAATCCAGTTCACTGGGTCATATTCTTACCAGAACTGTTCCTGGAATATCCAAGTGTTTAGAGGATGGGATAAAGTCCTATCAAACAATTTTGTCTTTTACCGAAATAAACTTGAAATAAAATGAAATGCAAGGAGCTGAGAACACCTGCCTTAAAGTCATGTCATAATAAAACAAAAACATGATATCTCCAGTGCTTGCAGTCCCAGCCCAAACCAGAATATATTAATGCTGTGCACGAATATGAAAAATAATGTGCCAGGAATAAGAGGAAGAGGAGAGAGAAATAACTAGAGGGAATAATCCTTTCCAAAGCCATATGAGCAATTTGAATTTGATCATGTTTCAGTTACAATTATAAGAAATTTCTCACTCTCATTTTTAATAGAGAGCACCAGTTGGCTTTGGGCTGAAGCAATGGAGAGGGTTTCATGTTTAGTCTCTACAACACTATTTTTCAAGGGAGAGAAAATGTCAAAAAAGATCCGACATAAAGCAACAATCACTTTTTAAATTGGTACCCAGAAAGACACATTAATTTAAAAGTTTCAGGTCTCAGTTTGAAACTGATTTATTTTCTTTCATTGAAATTAGAGGTGAGGCTATTTTTGCTTCCTCTGCAGAGAAGGATTTTGATCATGCTCTGAGCATTTGTCTTAAGTTTGTTGTACCTTTATGTGATCAGTCTTTGATCCACCAGCTGATACCATGCAAACTGGCAGTCATATTTGCTGGCAACAAACATAATGATGAATACTGTCTAGCTATATGAGGCTTTTCAGTGTATTTCATGTTAAAGAAGCCAGCAACATATCTAACATAAGTTGATCACGCTTTCACAGAAACTAACCAATGCAGATAGCCTAATTATTTCTAAAGATTTTGTCTTTAATTTTACCTAGCTTTGCAGATTCCTCTATAAAGGATCTTAACTTCTGTGAATAATATACAGGTGAAAAGTAGCCTGACTTGTTTCAATGTTAAATATTGATGGCCCTTGCATATTTGTAAAGTTCTCTAAGATTTGGGGCGCAAGGTAGATTTTACATGATCATCATGATAAGAATGTGTATATATATTTATATATTTAGGGGTGGGAAGGGGTGAAATGAATGAAAAATATGTCTATTCCTTAAGGTACGTGAATTTCTCTGAAGTAGGCCATGTAGCTGCCTGTGTCTTTCTGATCTTACTAGAAAGTGTGTATGTGGGCAGGAAGACATGAGACTGGAAATTTTTTTTGCAACAGTGCTCTCTGGAGGTTCACAAATCTGGTAATTTAAAATTGATTTATTTGGTCTTACTGCTCTTGTATTCTAGAGTTCGAATTTGTCTTTGCTCCTTTCATATTACTCTTGACCCCTTTGAAACACTCAGATTAGTACAGATAGTTCTCTTTAACATTTCAAGTAAGCCTTCTTTATTCATTTAAGAATGTTGTTGTTCTTTCTTTTTTATTTCTTTTTTTTGGTCATGTTTATTTTCCTAGGACTTTTTCTCATACCCCTTCCCTTTCAGCTATTGATTTATAATTTCTCCAGAGACATCAATAATGATGGAAGAAATGACTGGGTTACTTTGAAGAAGAATATTTTACAATTTATCACATTCCACTGAGGATCCTAAAGCACTTTCCTGACAAATGATCTAAGCATTATGGTTCTCCTGTGTGGCCAGGCAACACTACTATCCCCATTGTACAGATGAAGCAGAGACAGAGAGTGTCCTAGCCAGGGTCACACAGCAAGCCAGAGAAAGCATTTTATACAATAGCAAAGAATCCAGACATTAGGTCTCAGAAGCTAATCAGGAGAAAATACTCTCTCTATTTAAACTGCCACATTGCTGCGACAAAATATTTAAGTAGAAAACAATCTTTTGTTGCTCTGCCTCTAAAGCAAAAAAATAAAGTAAGATTGATTAGGAAAGAGAGCTCTGAGGAAAGCAGTAGAAAATCTCACCATGTCATTGGCAGTCAAAAAAGGGACTGGGAACAAATGCTCAGGCTATTTTCTACTCACTGTGATGTCTTTGATCTATGGTTTCTCAAAGTTGGCATGGAAACTGGTGTGTGCTGTTATTGTTCAAAGCTGATGTATATGTTACAGCTACAAACTGTTTGTGCATCTGGAAATACCATATTTGCAAGGTTTGTGGGTTTACCATGACTGTGATGGGTTTAGCCCTTGCATCCCATCAGCATCAGCAGGTGCAGCATTCCTGGCATGTACTGTCACAGCTACTGGCACCTCAGCGTTCTTGTTTATTCTGCCCACCCCTCATCTGTACAAACAGCAAATCAGCAAGGTGTTTAGCTATCCTGAACTTAAGAGACATAGGCTAAACAATTTGACCGAAAATTTTACAATAGCTAAGTCTGGTCCTTTGTATTAAGCACATTGCTGAAAATTTACTGTCCTTTTTGGACTTCCAAAGCTTCCTGTGAAGATCCTTCAGCAGGCACTTCATGTCTCTCTGTGACCCCACCTCTGCTAAAAATACAAGGGTGACAAGGAGGGATGGGAAATTGTGCTGCTAAGGAACAAAAGTCTCAGAGCTAGAAAGAAAAATGATGAAAAAGTGTGAAGAAAGAAATCAATCCAGGATGACAGATGTCATGATGGAGATGAAGTAATAGATGTGAAGAAAGATATGCAACCCACTACTCTTCTGGCCGGAAGAAGACATTCTCTTGTCCTCAGACACTGCAAGTTAACATTTGCATTTGATTTAGGAGTAGGACTCCCTATTTACTATAGGAAGGGATCAGATGTCAAAGGACTCCCACCCTATATATTTTACTTCTGGCTTAGAAAGGCATTTTAGTAGTCCATAAATTAATTTGATGGAAGATCTTCAAGCTTCAAATGTAATCACTTGGGGAAAGGTAGAAAACGTTGAGCTAGATCACAGAGCTAAGATCACAGAGTTTTCTCTATTGTAGCGAATGCTTCTACCACAGCTAGGAGTTAAAAAGTGGGACGAGTTTGACTTTTTATACTATTTTTAGTATCACAGCTACATTTGAGAAAGAAAGCATCAGTCACTAGAAATACAAATATAAACAGGTTGAAGGGATTATCATGGTCTCAGTTTAGGGGCTTGTAAATTTTTCTATATCCTCCAGTCTTTCTCTAAGATAATAAAATTATTAGCTCAGTCATCAACATCTGATTTTTAATTATAAAAAAAAACCAGAATATTTCCTTTTTGTATTTCTTAAATTATAATTTTTTCCTTGGAGCATTTTTAATCAGGTTTTGAATTTCATCACTTTTAGGACACTTATTTACAAGCTTTTCTTCACAACAGTTGGGGCTTAGAAACAGGCCACTTTCAAAATGAAAGGTCTGACTATTCTGAAATAAAACATCACTAGAAGCTGGGAATTTTACAGAAAAAAAGCATCTAATTTTTCACAGTGACCACACAAGTAACTTGACAAAGATTGCACGTGAAATCTGTGTCAGTTCTGGCATAAGCCCTCAGCCAGTTGCCTAAGAAACAGTATCATCCAGGCAGCTCTCATGCTTTAGTCATACAAGCTTTGTGCATATCTACTATATACATATCGTATACCTAATAATTTTAGGTCAACATATTATGTAATGCTGTAAGTTTCAAATGCTTTGATTATAAGTTTTTGCAAATCATTTTTCATTCTGTGACTGGACAGCTAGCATGGCAGGATCCCAGGCTATTTGCACCACCGCGATGTAACTTCCTAAAATAATCATTACAGACACCGTTAGGCTGCTGAAACAGCGGCACTGAAAGTAGGATTTCATTACATTGCCATCTAGTGGCAACGACTGCGTATTCTTTGACTCCAGCTTCTGAGGTATACATTTGCACTACGTCCATCTGACTTCTGTGAAACTTATCGTTGCTCCTTGCTAACAGAGGAAAACAACCCAGATAATCGAGTAAGAACTGTGGTCTGACTCATTCCAGCTGACTTCCTTTACTAAATTACATTTTGACTACATTTCTGTAGAGTGTGTAATGTTGGTTCCAGCAGTCCCTCAAACCATTTCCAAGACAGTTTATAAACCAGATAGCAAACAGTATAGGAAACAGGCACCAGTGGTAAAAGCAAAACTTTGGGTTACAGTGGCTTTGGTTCTCTTCCTGTTTTGATAAACTGTGTGACTTTGGGTAAATCACTTAAACTTTTTTTCTCCTAGTTATCGCGTTGTAAAATTCGGCTCAGATTACTTATTACCTTCCGAAGGTCTTCTGAGGTTTAATTATTGAATGTCATGATAGGCATTTTAAAAAATTGCAAACGAAAATGGCTACAGATATATGGCATATTGCTATCTTTAGTGTTATTTCCTTGCTGGTGTGATGCTTTTCCTGTTTTACTGATGGACTGTAATTGCACACCTCCCTCAGATACTACCCAGAATAAATCTTTCCAACATAGGTAGGAGGAGCACAGAGCATTTATGTTTTCCCGTCATGAAACTTTGACCATTGCAGTAAGGTCAGGACATTCATGTCTTCATTTTCCCAGTTTCTGAGGTCTATTTAAGTTGTTAGTTCATTTTTGCTCATATGTTACAGACTCGGATTCCCTTGACTGCTGAACAATTGGGCCACAATCTTTTTTGCATTTTTCTTGGGCTAAAAAAGTTCAGAACTACATAGATATATCCCGTTTTATAAATTTATTATGTATTTGCTTTTAGAGTAGCAAAATCAGCTGGAATAGTGGCACTGCTAGGTGTCATTAGCCTAAAATTTGCATTTGTGACAGAATGTCAGGCTTGAGCAGGGCAAAAGTAGAGTGCTTTTGCTGACTCTTTTGGTTTCATGCTGGAAGACGTGCCAGCTCATGATTCAAATCAACAGCACAGAGAGGAGACTATCATCTCATGAATATCAAAAAAATAAAGGAATAAAATCTTTTCTCTGAGGAGATGGGAATATAATCGTCACTGTATGCTGAAGCAGGATTTAGGAGAGACACAGTACTCCTAAATGTACTACACGAAAGTGCAGAGGTTTTAACATTGTATTGCACCTGGGGAACAGATGAGAATGAAAGGACTGCTCTTACTGTAGGTCTGAGGGCATCGTACTAGCCACATCTCGCTAATGCAGCTCCTGAAATTGGCAGAAACTAATAGAGGAAGTGTAGGGGGAAAAGCTGGCTCAGGAGAAAGCTTATATGCAAGGCTTAGATTCACCTGAAGGAAAACCACCAAAAGGCACCTCTGAATTCTGACAGTTTGTGCATGCATTCACGATACTACGCCACACTTAACCAGTCATCCGAGTATTTAAGAAACACTGATTCTGATAAAATGGGATGTACAGTGATATCACTGTACATCATGAACTGAAAGAAGTGGATTTTTCAAGCTAGACACTGCCTGCCCAACATAGAGTAGTAGCTTAATGTTATACTAACCTTTTCTAAAGCTATGACCATCTTGTACTTACAACACACTTAGATCTGGAAAAGGATAAGAATTCTTAAATTGCAAGTGGATGTCACCTGGATTGCAGGCCATGGTGTGAAATTCAGACACCCAAGTAAGATATCTAGAATCCTCATTTTGTGTCTAGGGGAGGAGGATTTAGATGCCTCAAACTGACAATGCAGAAAGACCACAAAGATCATACAATCTATTCAAAAACAGGAAGAAAAGAGAAAGGTGTTGGTACCAGCTTTCCCAAAGCCTGGAGTCCCAGGATGAGAAAGCTCTAGCAAAGTCTTAAATACACAGGAACCCCAGGCTTTTTCTGGAGAATAGGTGTCTGCACATATACAACTGTAAGTGACAAAATCACGTTCCTTTTTTTTTCCTTTCTTATCTATGCCTCATTTCTAAAGTAACAGTTTTAAAGAAGAAAGAGGATTGAAAAGAAGCAAGATTTCCTACAAGGCAATAGTAACTGTATTTTCCTGAGAGATGATTCTCATGAATCTTGATTTCTCAAACCAGCAAAAACTTTGAACAATGGATCTACTGTCCAAGAGTTGACTTGAGAATAGATGTCCAATTCTGGCTTCAGAACCACCACCACTTTCAATTAGAAATATGCATGTGTAATACGATCCTTTTCTCACTCAATATTTTAGGAGCATTTACTAATTATGTCTCTCAAAGAACTGGGAAGAAATTTCTAGAGCTTTGCTATAGATACCCAGACACCAGTAACCTCTAAGAGAAAAGTACTTCCTTAACATGAGCACACACAATCTGTGAAAGATATGAAAAAGGTCTCAGTTCTATGTTTCAGTGAGCTATTACATTATTTTACTTTTTTCTTTTCCATAAGAACCCCCCAAGCCTTACCACTGCAAGGCTTTAAAATTACAAAGTACAAACAAGCTATGGGTGGCTTAGATTCCATGATTCCAAGATCCCTATAAATTTCAACCTAGCTGCTACCTTCTTTTCCTGAGCTTTTTTTTTTTTTTAAGTTGACTATTTTCACCTACCCATATGCATGTAAAAAATGGATGATGGTTACCTGATTCTGCTTTTGCTGGTGCTCTAAATCAGAGCTGTAGAATTAAATGAGTCCAAATAAGATTAGACTCAACATTTCTTATGAATAGGAAATTCAGAAGTAGTTCAGATTTAATCATAGAAAATGGCTAAATGCTTAGATATATGGGCTATGTAAAATAGAACAGCTATTAGGTTTCTCCTGGTTTTAGTAGAAAGGCATTTGTGTAAAAAATATACATAATCTTCCCAAGGTAAAAGGACTCACTCGATCCTTAGGGGCAAGATTTAAAGCCAACATTTATCTCTGTGATTCTCTGCTGGCTCTGTTCCTTACTGGCAGTATAGCTTTACTTGAGCATTGCTGCCAGTGTGACTACTCAGTATTGTTTGATTTAAGCTGCATTAAGTTCTGGCTGTAGTTTTTGAGTGGAAATCCAGAATTTCTGGAAGGCTTGGAGACCAACAGCAATAGCAAGCATCACCTGGTATGTGATAACGCCAGCTCCAAATTCCCACTGCAAGCAGTTAGTTTCTAAGAATGCTAATGAGTGTTATAAGATACTGAAAAACATCATTTGGTGGAAATTACCTCTTTTTCAGCTAGAACAGTAAAATTAGATTTCTGTAAATGAACTGACAGTATCTCAATATGAAACCAAAAATTAGACATTCTAGATGCCTAGAGAACTGCCCAGGCTCTTTTGTTTATTTATATTTTTCTGTGGTGTGGTTAAGAATGAAAAATCCTCCTGATCAAGCCACTTCACTGTAAATGGTATTTCTTGTATTTTCTGATCACAGCTTTCCTTTCTTCTCAGCCATGTTATGACCTTGAGGAATTATGGTCATTTAATCAGCATTGAGTATTTTCATGTTCAGCCTTGAAGCAATGATATCAAAACTCCTTTTCACAAATGACAGATGGATTCACTTACTCCATTGCCTTCTGTAGAGTGGTGCTTTACAAATAAGCTAAAGTTCACCCTTCTCAATGAAGTGGAGTTTATCTGCCCAATGACCTTCTAGGTTTTTTGTTGTTGTTTTTTTTTGTCAGTTTATAACAAATAGTTCAGCACCACTACAGACGTGAAGATCTTGAGAGAATATGAGAGGATTAAACTTAGAGCTGAGAAACAAATTTCAGAAAACATTTGCCTCTGGAATGTTTAAAGCCCCCAGACACACTGTGCAACTTCGGAAGCTACTTAGCTATCCAGCAAGTAGTAAAATGACGTATTTCCAAGAAATGCTTCTGTCACATTATGCCTTTAACTATGTTGGGAACTAGTGAAGAACTAACTATCATGCAAATTTTAGTTCTTCCATACTATGTCCTCCGGTGATTTTTTTTTCTCCCAAAACTTTTTCATTGCTTAGTTTAATCCATTTCCAAAATAAACTAGAGAAATACTCCTATTATGGAATAAATGGGTGCATCTACACCGTTGTGCAGTACCAGTCTTTAGGCTGAGCTGGAGGCCTATCTCTATTGCACATATAATGAAGCATGGCTCTGATCCCTGCAGAAAGGCCTACTTGGTGGATCTAAGAGGCGTTTGCAGGTGCTATTGCACAAAGAAAATACTTAAGACCTCCCTTCACACCCTGGGTTCTATATGTAGCTTGATCATCTCCACCTACTACTTCTTCCGTTTAGAGATATCATGCTCAACAGTGCCTCTGGCACTACCTGACCCAGAGATAAATGGGGGTAACTGGACCTTAAGTTTTGGCTGGGTTTGGACTACTTACATGACAGTGCATATTTATAAATCTGAATCTCAGGAGTATCCATCATTTTAGATCGTTACATGATCCCAAAGCTCTCCTAAAGATAAACGTAGGCAGTGTTCAAGTGTGAAAAAGAGGAAAGGAGGGTATTTATTTCCAGTAGTTATGCTGCAAAATCCATCCTCTGTTGTTGTCTCATATAGAAAAAGCATAAAATCAGTTGTAAAACTAAGTCCCTGAATAGGCTGAAATGCTCTTTGAGAAATTAAAGAAGATGGTGACTGAGCTTGCAGAACACAGGATTTTAATCAGTGGGTTTTAGGGAAAATGTCATGTTTAACAAATGAAAGTTAAAAAGAGGTTTGGTGGAGCATAGCATAAACTTCAGCTTGAATAGTTGAGCAGAAACAGTTTTTGCAAGGAAACATTTCATTATAAACTCTATGACTGTAAAAAGGGAATAAAGCCATGCTTCAAATGGGATTTTTGGGTGGGGAAAGAAATGTCTTATTTTTTGGTTTATGACTTTTACCACTCTTGGGAAAACAAAAAGGTTTTGTGAGCACAGAAAAAAAGCCAAACAGCCCAGTCACTGGTTTGAAAGTGAGGATTTTTCATTTCCTTTTGACTTCTTCCAGTCCTAAAGATTTGTTTCATGCTACATCTGAGAATGATCAGTGAGAAAAAAATAGAGCATTTTGGCATCAGTTCTACCGCCGATATTTGGGGAAGAGGAAGGGATTTACAGGTATAACTCCCCATTAACGCTAACGAGAGCTAGGTGTGTGAATCCTAAGTTCTTCAAAAGGGAAGAATAGACCCCTTTGTGTTTCATGAAAAGTTCAGTAGAAATTCATATTGTTAGCGAACTGACAATAATTTCAGTTTAATACTGTGTATTCACCAATGAAGAGGTACTATTTCTTTTATGCAGGCCTAGGTAACACTATAAAGAAAACATGAACGTGTTTGCAATTAAGATACTTGTTCGAGCTTTAGACAATTTGAGATCAGTCCCTACTGTCACAAAATGTGGCCAATCTCATTTCATGTGATCACACTGTGCCTCAGTTTTGTACCAATAGACATAATAATGTTTCTTTCACTCACACTTCATCTGTCTTGACATTTTAGATTGTCAGTTCTTTGAGATTTGGATGTATTCTAACACATGAAAAAGCCAATATATTTCCAGTCAAACGTAAAATAATCTAAATTAGCTATAATGGATCTGTTCCATCTGGGAATTTCACACTGTTGAATGAACTTTGAGACCATGCTTATTGCTTATACCAAGGGGTCTGAATTGGGTCTAGTTTTCCCAGCTTTTCTTCCAGAACTGCTAATTTACTTGTACAGCATTTGTCTTGTCAGCCTGAACTAGTAGCTCGTCAGGTGTTCTTACACAGTCTCCAGAAGTGACATATACTTGAGGAATTCCTAAAACAGTTGTCTACCTCAGTTTCACAGGAAATGGATATCATAGGGCCGTAGGATAATTTGGTTGGAAAGGACCTCAGGAGGTTTGTAGCTCAGTCCCTTGCTCAAAGCATGTTTGGCTATGAGGCCAGACCAGGTTGCTCAGGGCTTTAACCAGTTCGGTCTTCAAAACCTTCAGCGATGCAGACTGCACGGCCCCTTTTTGGGCATCCAGACTGACTGTCCTCATGGAGAGGAAGATTCTTCTTATAGCTAGTCTGAACCTCTCTTGTTTCAGCTTGCACTGTTGCTCTCCCACCTTGCACTGCTGTGAAAAGTCTGAGTCTGTCTTCTTTACAACCTCCTCATCAGTCCTGGGGCTGCTATTAGGTCCTCCAAAGCCACCTCTACTCCCAGCTGAACAAGGCCTCTACTCACAGTGCAAGTACTCCAGCCTCTAACCACCTTGGTGGCTGTATTCACAGGTCAATAGCAAGGGTAATATTTCTTCTTTGTCTTTGTCACTGCACGGGGAAAACGACACAGAAATCAAGTACTGAAAGGTTTGATTTTTAGTCACAAATTTTACAGGAAATCTAGCTAAGGATTTGGGGATGAGTAAATTCCTGGTCTCACTTTAATGAACTCTTTGGTAAGCCCAGTTTTTCAGGGGTAGTTGTCATTTTGTGAACTGACGCAGCATAGCGGAGAATAGATGCCTTATACTCTGTCATGGAGAGTTCCCTTCAGTTTTTTCCTCTATTATTTTATTTAATGCAAATTAAGAGTAAGTCATAATGAAAGTTGAGATTTAGTCTCTGTGCTTGACAATAATAACTTCTAAATACCTCGTGTGCAACAGGAACTTTCACATACTTCTGAATATCGAGTTATTGTAAATGTAGCATCACTAAATGTTCTCAAAATTTCTTCATATTGAACAAAATGTTTCTGCTAGTCTTTACCTGCTGGCTCATTTATCTCAAGTATAAGATCGTGTACTTATGTTTTATCTCTGATCAGGATTTTAAAAAAGTATGCACAAATCAAATCTGTATTGTATATTCTACACATCAGTGATAGTTCATGCCCAGTGGAAGTTCTGTACAACTAAGGCCAACAGTAAGTATTAGAAAAGATAACGTTGTTATGCTCAAGGTTTGTTTCATATCACTTAGTATAACATGAAACAAGCAAACACTACAGGTGTAAAAGTATGCACGGCACCGTTGATACAGCATATGGGAAAAATCAAACAATAAAAAAGTCTGAACGCCTGTCACAACTGCAATCTAGTTTTGTCTAAGCCACTGCTGGAAACTTTGAAAACATCCGTTTTGTAGGGGAGGTGATAATTTTAAACCTCTTTGACAGAGCTTAAGCCTTTATAAATCTTTTTTTTTTTTTGGAGAACTATAAAAAGAAAGAAGCAAAAGAGAGATTCTACCACATTCTCAGTTTCCTCAGTTTACAGAATAAGGTACCAGCCTGATGGGACTCAGCAAGTAACGGCAACTAGCTGGAAAATAATTTCAGTGATATAAAGGCACCTATATCATTTAAAGAGAGAAAAAATAATGGAATTTTGGAAGAAAAATTGATATTCTCTCATATATATATGAAACTTTTTAGTTAGGACTCAAATTTACATTATGGTCTATCGACAAACACTAGGCAAAGTCCATAATCACGTTACAAAGAAATTCCATTGATTTTACTAGGAGTATTTTTAAAATCAAGTTAAACAGATAACCTCTTAATGACTTACCTTGAAATATGTCAAATCCCTCTGAAGCACACAGATGCTAACAATACTAACAAAAAAAATTAAAGTGTTAAGGGTTTTAATGAAATTCTGTATATCATGAGACTTTACGTATGTTTGATATGGGAAAGTTTCTGCAAAGCTAGAATTCATATTAACTAGCACTGACTCCAAGGCGAACACTATAACAATTATGCAGCTATAGCTATGCTTCTGTATTGCCCTGTTGGACAGAGTTGACATATAAACTTATACCTTCACAGGGCCACAAGACTATTTGCTAAGACTGCCACTTCTATGTCTGTTTTAGTACCAAATCCATCCATCTTAGGGTCCGGATCAACAGTACTACTTTGAACTGATAGGAACTTAGCTTAAGTGATCATTTGCTCCAGAGCTTGCGAACAAACTGAACATTCAGTGGTACAAAGGAGCCTGAAAGTTCCTGTAAATATATATTATTCCAAAAGTGCAACATCAGGTCCTGAGTCCAAAAGACTCAGTAAGAAATCAGGATTTTGTTCCAAAACATTCTTTTTAGGTTCTTCTCCATCAGTGCAATGCACATACTGGAATCAGATTGCTTTAAACATTTCTCCGCATTTGATTTGGGGGTTTATATTTGTACATATTGTTTACATAGATTTGTGCAACTCCAGAATGAGCTTAAAAAACCCCCATGAGTTTCACAATGAAAACACAAGTTGCTCTAACAAGCGTTATCTGGCTCGATACTGTTCTTGGACAGTAGTGTCTGATCCAAATGAAACTCACTCCTTTCTGAGTCACTCAAGGGAACATAATGGAAAAACAAGACTTAGGTGTCCTGATTTTGACATGTGTGTCAAAAGAAGTACCCCCTAAGGGTCTATTGAAATGAACTGGAATTTAGACGAGATCTAATTTGCAGTATTTTTTTGTTCAACAACGACAGCTGAAAATTCATGGAAAAGAAAAATAGTGTTAGGTATCAGGATTTTCCTTTTATGTAGATAATGATTTATTCCAGTGTACTCCCCCTTGACTAGATGGTCTAATAAAACATTTCCATGTTATCTGCCTACAAGCCTTTCCTAGCCTGTTTTCTTATCACTTTCCTCTTTCTCTGTGTCCAACTAAGATGACAATCTGAATTCAACTTTAAAGTAATAGATATAGATAGCTCTCCACATTAGTTACTAGATTAGCTTCTTCTCCTCCTTTGCAGGGTTATACTAGCATTTCTGGGTGGAAACACAGCATGCTTTCCTTTAGTAATGGATTTAGTATTTTCCTTTTTTTCTCATCCTCTTAATTCATGTATTTCCCTCTTCCTAACCTTTCCCACTGTCTCAAACACTGACTTCAAGCACTATTTGTAATCTCCTCAGGCCTTAATTAACTTGTCCCTGGCCTTGAAATTGTTGATTTGTTGATTCCAATATTATTTTTCCAAGTAACTTTTCCATAAGTGCTGTTCATTCTCCTGAAAATAAATATCACACCAGGCAGTTCATTGAGAGAGCATGATGCCACAGACCAACTGAATTGCTTGGTTAAATGATGTTGTTTCTATTGAGAGTCTAATACATTCACCTCAGACCTTTCCAATACTTAATAATTAAAAAGATTGGGATTCTCAGTGCCCTTTCGATTCTTGAAACAGTTGTTTCATGCAAGCTCTTTTCCTTAATGGTTTTGTTTTTGTTCTCCAATTATAAGATTCTGGGATGCAGTCCTGTTATTTTATCTAACAACTATCAATTATCCAAAGCAGCCAGGGTTGCTGTTGGACAAATCTTACGCCAATTCTCCTTAACAGGATTTTATATACATATTTTAATTTTTACAGATTAATTTTGTGTCTACCCTTCTATATAGTTAGACAGGCTTAATGATTTATTTATTCCATATTAACTGATCATTTATATTAATCTTTGTTTTTACTCTAGAGAATTGCAAAATCTCAAGCAGTTCAAGGCATCTTTTCAAAAACTTGTCATGCTGGCATCTTTATTGCACAATTTGAAGCTTCAGGTGTCTGTGAATTTGATAATCCGTTTCAGAAATTAATATAACAAGCTTTCTGTAGACCAAAAAGAAAGAAATTGTATTGCCCTTCTGTAACAATACTGTCTTGAATATCTTTCCACTATTCTTTTCCAAAATATCTTTTGATAACCAGTAGATACGGGTAGTCAGCTGAGGAATGCGAGCAGCTCAGCGAACTCTATTTGTGTCCAAAGCTTTTTTACATGAATATGTTTTGAATCATGGGTATGTTGTGAATGTGTATGTTCATTCATATATGCTAATGAAAAAAATCAAGGTAGTTTATTCTGCCAGCTTGTGAAAGAGTCAATCCATCACAATATTTCTTCAGGCACAAGCCTGCAGACAAGTAGCACACTATTCACTAGTGGAAGGATTGACTAGGTTGATGACTTGATAAGATTGTTAGTAATTTATTAATTTACAGCCTTGCTAGCTAGAACTAGAGCATTACAGAATTTATGGAAGCTAATCTTGTGATTGTTCAGATGAACTCTACGGAAGGGTGCAGATGCATTTTTTATATTTCCTAGGTATAAGACCTTACGAGATAGTGTAGCCTCCAACAGATGTACAGGAGCTGAAAACTTTTGACTTACATGTACGTGTTGAAAACCTATTAAAGATTTGCTATGATTATGTTGTTTTGAAATATCATATATTTTATTTTAACATAGGAGATTAAGGCTGAGGTGATGAAAAACTGCCACCGCAGTGTAATATTGCATATTTAGTGAGGAATTTCTGTTGACCCATCCAACACAGTATTAGAGAAAAAATTAGTCATTTTGATTTCACTAGAATATCTTGCATGCTCCATGAAAGCTAAGGTTGTTAATTATATATAATACATAAAGGAATTATATGTAGTTAAATTACTGTAAAAGAAAATAAAGCAGTATAGATGAGGCAATCCTTATGTATTACAGATTATCCCCAATCTATCCAAGGTTTTTTTTCTTTCTGTGCCTCATATATGTTAGCTTTAAATGTTGCAAACAGTTGTGGAGGCTATGCCATAGTCAAAACAACTCTGCTGTCCCATTACAAGGCTGTTGTCCTGGTTGATCCTTAATGTATGCCCACTGTAATTGACAGTATTACACAAGCAATAGTTATCTAAGAAATACGCCAAAATTATTTATCAGTATCATTTGACTAAATGAAACATCTTAAAATGACAATATAATTAATTCTTTCTAAAGCTGCAAATGCATTATTTTTAGATAAACCTTTCAGAAGCCCAAGAAAATAGCACTAACCAAAATGATTGATACAGCTGAACTTTTACTTCATACTTAACTGGTTTTCAAAAGAAAAATCCTCCAGTAACATCTAATATACAATACACAACACAATACAATCTTTCATGTTTCTTTACAAAAGGTTAACTCACTTGGATAAAAGGAAAAAGGGAAAAAAGAAAACTATCAAAGCACTAGGTTAAGGCACTTAGACTCTACTCTGGATTAAAGTCTGAAGTAAATGAATATTCAGTTCAGCCCATCTTCCTTCTGATGCAAGCAGATTTCTTAACAAACTTTTTTTTTGATAGGGAAACTTTTAGATCCAGCCATTAATGAAATTACAGATGCTCCACATAAATATTGAAAATCTCATGGCACTTTGTGTTGAATATGCACCATTTCCTCTATCTTGTACTACAGTTGAGCATATCGGATGGCTGTTGCCTTTCATCTTAAAGACAGATGCCTTCCATCATGTTCTTTTTATTTTATTTATAACTTAGCCTTGTTGATGTTTCTCAGAGTAACCTTTAACATAGCCTGATGCTTTGTGTTTATCACTGGAGCATAAGACATAAAGCATAGAGAGCATATATGTTAAACAGTTGCAAAAGGACCTAGCTGAGGGTCACTGTTAATACTAATTGGCCATTTAAGCTAACACAGTGCACAGGAGTCCGTAATGTTAATCTTGCAGGTTTGAGCTTTGTCAAATATGTCAGAACCGATGAATTTGGGTATCTGAACTGAACTCATCTGCAGGATGAATCTGAATATCAGCATTTCTAGTACTGACTGCTGTGTTCAGTCATGCAGACAGTGCCTGCTGTAGATTAGAAAAAGTTAATTGATCTTTGCTTCCTTGTTCATTTTTTTTTATTCAGTATGAAAATACTATTAACAGATGAAGTTTCGACTTCTTTTCCTTGGTATGGCCTCTTAACAGAACAATATTGAAATAATCTATTTCAAAGAAAGAGCACATGCATAAGTAGGACAGTAAAGTAAGATTCTTATCACATGGCTGGATAGAGTTCTACAGCAAAATTGACAAAATAATGTCCCTCAACTGTGTTTGTTAGCCCTCAGAGTGTTGGTTGTACAATGAGAAAAACTTAACCTCAGGGAACAAAACTATATTGTACACATATGTAATACACTAGAAGTGAAACAGCAGAGCGACACTTCTAACATATGCTGCAGGGCTACATCCTACAATGAGAATGGAATTGCTTTGCGTCTGGAATTTCAGGGAAATCAAATAACTTACTATTATGTGACAGTGAAAATCTCATCATTTTCATTGTTTTCCAGTCTATCCCTTGCACATATTTTATTAAAAATGATTTGAGTTCATCCTGGAGTAGCCGGAAGCCATTTAGGCTCTAGACCCAGATAGAAAAGTATTGACAGTTCAGCACAGTACTCTTATAATGTAAAGCAGACAAGAATATGGTGCCATTGCATTGCTATGTATTCTTAGTGTTTTCCTTCTTCCTTCTGTTTCTTTCTGTTTTCTTAAGTATTGCATGCTTTTATTTCAATGGTAATCTACTCACTGTGCAGGTGGGCTACAGGGAAGGAACAGAGGTAACTGAAGGAAACTAAAGTTTCTGTCAGTTCAACTTGAAGGAGAAACTAATACTTGGGTAATCTTCATTAGGATGTAGTTAACATTCAGGTGACTGGGTTTTCCTATTAGAGCAATTATTTTGAAACTCCATGACTACAGGGACAGCACTGTAAATGTTTCAAAGGAAACTGGAATATCTTTCGTAGCATACATTTAAGATTGCTGCTAATTCTTGTTTACATTGTGACAGCTTTCTGTCAGATCTCAGTGTGATGACTTTGCTCTGAAAGGGTAATAACGTAAATATAACATGAAAGGCAATACGGACATACTGAAGAGGGAAAGGCTGCACAGTAACATAGCAAAGATTATGTGTTTCCTTTCAAGAGCTAGTTGGTTAAATCTGATCCCCCTCTTAGGCCAGTTTCACACTGGTATGTTTAGCATAAGTCATGAATGAGTCATGCCTACCAACTTTACTGCAACACACAAGAGAAATCAGAATCAAATATTTTAACTTCTCTTTGCAGTTTTCAGCTGCAAGATGATGGGTTCTTCTGTCTTTGCCTTTTTTGTGACGATAGCTTCATACCAAACATCAAACATCATAGCTCTCCCCCACCCAAAAAAATGCTTCTCTGTGTCGACATGCCCAGTTTTGACTTTCTGGAAAATAGAAGTCCAAAGGTCCCAATTTATTTTTATTGACCCACATTATTAATAGGCTGCTATTGGGTTGCTGAATGCCTAAGTATTCAGAAATAGAAATTTATTCTTTGTTGCTCATTTGGAATATGATCACTTGATTCAAACACCATACTTTATGGGTTGTAATCTCTATGGATTAAGTTCAGCATGGCATATGTAGGTCAGCAGACACAACTTCCGTTGAAATCAATACCAGAAAAAAATTACTCCATTAGATATAGCATGTCTATCTGCATTTGATTAGCTGATGCATGATTACGCTGAACTGTTAGCTTCCTTTACTTGCATTGACTGCTACTGTGAAATGCTTACTGATTGTGCACTAGATTTTTAGAGAGAGCTAATTGCATACTTTACACTAGTGTTAAGTTCCGTACATAGTGTATCTGTAAAATATTTTCTGCAGAGTTAGAACTCTATACCATGCATGTTTTTTTTAATTAGGGGCCAAGACTACATTGCTCCAATTTTGTGGATCAAATGCTACAGGCAAGATCAAAAAGTTTTTCAGGAATGTGGGATCCAGGTCAGACTTTGAACACTATAAAGTCCAAGGGTCTCTTGAGTCTGAGCTAAGGAAAGGTTTGCCACTGCATCTAATACCATAGTAGCTAAATGACACTTATGCGCCTAAGTATTAGAGTAGAAACAAACATTTAGAGTCATAGATATCTAAATGAGAACTCATTCTTGATCCCAGTTTTCATCTGAAAGATTGGAAATATCCACTCTGGGGGGACTCAGAAGGGTAAACAGCTTTGCACTTCCCTGTGAGGTTTCTGGTTATAGAACTATCATATAGGAATTAAACAGTGTCATCATTAGTCCAGCGTTTAGTGGCAATAGCTGCAAGTCAGTGGTTTGCCCAAATTTAGAGACAGAAATGTAAATTGAGTGTACTCACATGATTAAGGGATTTAAGTGCCGCTTTGCCTGCCGTCCAGAGCCCAGTCAGGCCTATAGGAAAGAATTATGTGGTTAGCATGGAACAGTCCACGTCCCAGGGGTTAAACTAAATTGGGAAGTGCGGATTGTACAGGTTTTGTTTTTATGTTGTGCAAACTTTTTTATTATAATTTATATGTAATGTCATTTAATTCCTGTTTTATGTATCCAAGTCACTCTTTTGATACAGCTACTTGAGTTTAATTGAGAGCATTATTTACAAATAGGGAAAAATGTACATAAAGATTTGATTTATGTGCTCATCATATTTATGGATGTTCTCTTTGAAAAGTATTGCAAGTTTCCCCCCCCCCCCCCCCAAAAAAAAGATATTTTACTTCTACCCAGATTATATTCAATCTTTTTTTTAAGTAAAAGCCCACTGAAGTTAGTGAGAATAGAAAGACATTGAGATAAAGCCAATAATATGACTGGGAAGTTATCTGATCAACTTCAAACCTAGAAAAAAGTTTGAGCCTTAGCTGGTTCTTATTTTGTTCAAATCACTTAGCTAATCCCTATAAAAATATAAATCATCTGTATTTAAGCATCTAGAGTTTTGCATGCCCTGCTAATATGCTGTATCTAGAGACTGTTAAATCATTCTGCAATAATATTGTCCTGGCTAACTTTGTGAGCTATGTGAGATTACAAGGGGCTGATGGTCAAGACTATCTGAAATGTGTCCAATTACCACAGAAACAAGACCTAATTGAGGCAAACATTGGGGAAATGTGTTAAATCTGCCAGACTTCCCATTATAACATCAGGTAGAAATTTTGCCCTGGGCATCACTTGGTATAAGGGTTCTCAGGTCTGAGGGAAATTAAAAAATGCTCAATATTTTTTGAGTCACAAAAATATACATGAACTAAAGCACTTTGTTTCTGTAAATTGAAAAAGAGCTTCATTTATTAAAAAAAATAACATTTTGGCAGTAAATAGTCCAAACTAACTAAACTAAAACTAGCTAACTAAAAGGAGTTCTGGTATTGCTGAGCTCTCTGAGATAAGAAGTCAGATGGGAAGTGACAAAGGAAAGTCTGGTATTTTAGTTCAGATTTATTAGATATTTGAGGGTATATGCTATCCATTTATGATTGTATAACTAACCTCTCCAATAACTTTTACTTGCTGTCCACATCTCCTGGTACTGGGAGCAGAATCATCTCGGAAAGAAGGGTGATCTAGCAGTCATAAGGTCACTACTCTAGTCTATGGTTAGGTTTAGCTAACTGAGTCAGTGACCCCTCCATGCTCTACAGCTGGAATCAGTGGGTTGGTCCAGTCCTCTGCCTAGGTCTTCAAGAGGAAAGTGGCCATGTCCTCTTTTGCCTCTGAAGTGTGCCAGACACTGCAATGGGTGGAAAACAATCATCATGGTTTTGAGTAGTACCGCTTTTACAACGTTTAATTGCTTCTCGGGCTACATTGCTATAGCAATGACTAATGAGATAGATAACTATTATGAAAGCAGAAGGGACAGTATATTGCACCTATAACAAGACAAAGTGTGAACCAGAAACCCCAAATCACTTTCATGATTTGGAAGCAGGTGAATCTTTTTTTCTGCCAGATTCTCAGACAGTCATAAAGGAGGAAGGAGTGACCAGGTGGCCAGCTTCTCCGTATTCAAACAAGAGTCATCTGGATTGCAAGCAGAAAACAAGGTAGACTTTTCCTCTGAAACTGAAGAAGTTCTTGGCTGCTTTTTGCACTAATGTGGAACTTTGAACATTTGGCTCCAAGCCAGTCCTGGGAAAAGAACTGCTGAAAGAAAGCTTTCTCATATGGCATTTCTCTGACACGGGTAGGAGTAGAAAATGTTGTAAGTTTTATTGGAAAGATTATTCTGTGGTGATTCATGTCCCAAATGTGAAGGCCTATATATTAAAGAGAGCCTTTTAGGTACTTACCCACCCTATGAGAAGCTGGGAGTTTGATTTTCAGCCACTATGATTTGCTTCTATCCTCTTGGATAAAGGTGTGTGGCAGTTGCCAAAGTGGGAATTGCTCCACCAATCTTCATTACCTGCCCCAACAAGATGTTCTGAATGTGAGCAGCATTAAGTCTTCCTTAATTTATATTCACAGATAAATCAGCTCTTTACAGTGTAGGAAATGGAGGAACCTATCCAGGCTGCATATGCAGATCTGCTCCCTGAGTCTCTGAATTGTTCTCAGTTGTCACTGTTCAAATTATATGTACCAGGTCAGGTATTTCAGGTAATTAAAAGGAAGTATTAATAACATTATTAAATGTAGTTCTAGGACCTTCTCCTCCTTTGATTTTGATCTGTTCTGTCTGACCAGATTTCTGATTCCCTATGCTCAGACAAACTTAGTTTAGAATTACCAGGGGAAAGGACAGTGAAATTTATAAAAGCAGAAAAAATAACCCAATAGAGGCTAAAGGACAGAAGATTTAT